>NC_058081.1:7924625-8188525 GCF_014858855.1 Bufo gargarizans | reverse complement strand
TAAGGTAATTGCAATAAAAAACTGCTATTTTCTGTCTGCAGAGATCCTTTATAGTGGTGTAGAACACTGTGCCTTGCAGTAACACGCATAGGGAGTCTGCTGTGGTAGTGAAATTGTCATGGAACCATGAACCAGACGTACAACAAGAGATAAGTGGAAAATAAGAAGGTTTTATTGAAGAGCAAGCCGTAAGCAAAGTCCGAACGGATGGCTAAACCGAAGCAGGGTCTTGCGGAGACAGAGGTCAGGAACCAGAAGGGTAGTCAGACGAAGCCAGGAACAGGAACCAACGGGGTAGTCAGACGAAGCCGGAATCAGGAACCAACGGGGTAGTCAGACGAAGCCGGAATCAGGAACCAACGGGGTAGTCAGACGAGGCCAGGATCAGGAACCAGAAGCAGCAGCAGTCTTGGAAGCATGTGAACACAGGAGGACCAAGCAAGGAACTGAAGCCACAGACCTCCTATATATATGAGCTGGGCATCCAGCTCCTCCCAGTGGGAAGGAGGAGCCGCAGGGTGGGAGGCTACAAGAAAACCCAGAAACCAAGATGGCCGCCAGCACATGTCAAACGAAGGGAACAGCAAGGAGGTAAGACCATGACAGTACCTCCCCCTCAAGGGCCCCTCCTCCGCGGAGTAAGGAACGGTTTCTGAGGGAAGCGTGCGTGGAAGGCTCGGAGCAAAGCAGGAGCATGGACATCTGCGGAGGGAACCCAGGAACGCTCCTCTGGACCATAACCACGCCAATGGACCAAAAACTGCACCCGGCCGCGGACCAGGCGTGAGTCCAGGATATTGCTCACCTCATACTCCTCACGATTGCCCACTTGGACCGGACGAGGCCGAGGAATCGAGGAAGTGAAACATTTACACACCAGTGGCTTCAACAGGGAGACATGAAACACGTTGGAGATCCGCATGCCAGGAGGAAGCGCAAGGGCATAGGCTACCGGGTTTACCCTGCGAAGCACTCGGAAGGGACCAACAAAGCGAGGCGCCAGCTTGGGAGTGGGCACTCGAAGGTTGAGGTTGCGGGTGGACAACCATACGCGGTCTCCGACCTGGTAGGAAGGAGCGGGCGCTCGTCTGCGATCAGCCTGGAGTTTCTGGCGCTGCGCAGAGACCTCAAGGGACCTCTGGATCTGTACCCAAGAAGCACGTAGGACGGAAAGGTGATCCTCCACAGCCGGAATATCCTGGGGAGAGAATACCTCCGGTAACACGGCAGGTTGGAACCCATAATTGGCCATGAAGGGAGACGTCCCAGAGGAAGAGTTCACCGCCGTGTTCCTGGCAAACTCAGCCCAAGGCAGGAGGTCAACCCAATTGTCTTGGTGATCGGAGACATAGCAACGAAGGAATTGCTCCAAGGCCTGATTGGATCGTTCTGCGGCCCCATTGGACTGAGGGTGGTAGGCCGAGGAGAAAGAGAGATGAATCCCCAACTGGGAGCAAAAGGCGCGCCAGAACCTGGACACAAACTGACTCCCCCGATCCGACACAATCTCCTTGGGCAAACCGTGCAACCGGAAGACCTCCCTGGCAAAAATCGAGGCCAACTCTTGTGCAGAGGGTAACTTCTTGAGAGGTACACAGTGGCACATTTTGGAAAACCGATCCACAATCATGAGAATGACCGTATGGCCTCGGGATGCAGGGAGGTCCACAATGAAATCCATCCCCAGGTGTGACCATGGACGCTCCCCGGTGGCTATGGGTTGCAAAAGGCCCAACGGAAGGTGCCGAGGGGACTTACTCTGGGCACAAACGGAGCATGCCGCTACATATGCGGCGATGTCGGAACGTAGAGAAGGCCACCAGAACAGACGTGAAACCGCCCAGGACAGCTGATTCTTTCCAGGGTGCCCCGCGGCCTTGGAGTTATGGTAGGTTCGCAACAACCGAGTGCGCAACTCCTCAGGCACAAAACATCTGCCGTTGGGTCTCCCAGAGGGAGCACCAGATTGAGCCGCCAAAATCTGCTCACCCAGAGGAGAAGTCAGGCTGGTGCGAATAGCGGCCAGGATCTGATTCGGGGGTATGACCGTAGTCGGAATCGACTCCTCCCCGGACAGCTCGGAGTACTGCCGTGATAAGGCATCCGCTCTGATGTTCTTGGAGCCGGGTAGGTAGGAGACCACGTAATTAAAACGTGACAAGAACAGAGCCCATCTGGCCTGACGTGGTGTCAATCTCTTGGCCTCAGAGAGGTAGGTCAGATTCTTGTGGTCCGTCAGGATGAGAACCGGAACCACCGAGCCCTCGAGCAAGTGCCTCCATTCTTTAAGGGCCTGCACGATGGCCAATAACTCCCTGTCACCAATCTGATAGTTGCACTCCGCGGAAGACAGTTTCCGGGAGTAAAACCCACAAGGAAGCAGAGGACCCTCTGGTGTTCTACGCTGAGACAGGAGGGCGCCTACTCCCGTCTCAGACGCGTCCACCTCGAGGACAAAAGGCAACCCAGGGTTGGGATGCGACAGAATCGGAGCCGACACAAAGGCGGACTTTAGAGCCTCAAAAGCTCGGATGGCCTCGAGCGGCCAGACCTGAGGATTACTGCCCTTCCTGGTCAGATCCGTGAGAGGCTTGGCTAGCATGGAAAAGTCCCTGATGAACTTCCGATAATAATTGGCGAAGCCCAAAAAGCGCTGCAGGGCACGAAGCCCACTGGGCTGGGGCCACTGTAAGACAGCCGAAACCTTCTCAGGATCCATGGAGAACCCCTCAGCGGAAATGATGTAACCTAAGAAGGTTACCTGGGATCGGTGAAATTCGCATTTCTCAAGCTTACCGAACAGCTTGTTCTCTCGTAAGCGTTGCAACACTCGTCTGACATCCAGAATGTGGGCCTCCATGGATGCAGAATATACCAAGATGTCATCCAAATAGACCACCACACACTGCTGCAACAGGTCACGGAAAACATCGTTGATGAATTCCTGGAAGACTGCGGGCGCATTGCACAACCCAAAGGGCATAACCAAGGATTCATAATGACCGGTCCTGGTGTTAAACGCGGTCTTCCACTCATCGCCCGCCTTGATCCTTACCAGGTTATATGCCGCCCTCAGGTCGAGTTTGGTAAAGACCGTGGCCCCTTTGAGGCGATCGAACAGCTCGGAAATCAAGGGTATCGGGTAAGCGTTCTTGATCGTGATGCGATTGAGACCCCTGTAATCGATGCAAGGCCTCAACTCGCCGCCCTTCTTTTTCACAAAGAAAAATCCAGCCCCTGCCGGGGACGAGGATTTGCGAATGTGTCCGCGTGAAAGCGCCTCCCTCACGTACTCCTCCATGGCCTCATTCTCCGCTACCGACAGTGGATAGACTTTGCCACGAGGAGGAACGGCACCGGATTGTAACTCTATGGCACAATCGTATGGGCGGTGCGGAGGTAGGGCAACCGCGCGCACCTTATCGAATACATCCCGGTACTCTTCGTATTCAGGAGGCAACAGAGAGTCCGAGGAAGTACACAGCAACTTGACAGGCCCATGGATGCAACTAGCCCCACACTGCGGTGACCACGAGAGGATCTCGACCGATCTCCAATCGAAAGTCGGATTATGCTTCTGGAGCCAGGGGTACCCCAAGACCACCGAGTAGTGTGGAGACGAAATAACCTGGAGACAGACCGACTCTCTGTGAACGGCACCAATGGCTATCCCCACTGGAAGGGTCTCATGAGTCACGTGTGGCGGCAGAAGGGGTCTGCCGTCTATCGCCTCAAGAGCCAGTGGGGAACCTCGAGGCTGCAGAGGAATGGAATTGGCGGCAACGAACACTCTATCAATGAACAAACCACCAGCACCAGAGTCCACCAACGCCTGGGTCGTCACCGAGCCCCCAACCCAGGAGAGGACAACCGTGATCAGTGGTTTGTCAACACGGGAAACCGGGGACGAGGAGACTCCACCCAAGATCTGCCCCCGACAGGACCTCAGGTGCGAGCGTTCTCCCGGACGGTTCGGACATGCCAACCGAAAATGCCCACCGAGACCACAGTACATGCATCGGCCCTCGCGTCTCCGGAGTACCCTCTCCCCCTCAGACAGGCGAGCAAACCCCCGCTGCATGGGTTCACCCCCAGACAAGTCATCCCCAGGAGGCGTGGGAGGAGAGGGAGGCACGGGTGGGACAGCAAACGTAGGCGCCAATCTGTTAGGAGACCTCCGCAGGCTCTCCTTAAAGGAAGGTCTCTCCCTGAGTCTGGTGTCAATCAAAATCAGGAAAGAAATAAGAGACTCGAGCTCCACTGGTAGGTCCTTAGCTGCAACCTCATCCTTCAAGGCATCCGAGAGACCATGAGAGAAAGCAGCGACCAGAGCCTCATTATTCCAGCCCACCTCTGCTGCCAGGGTACGAAACTCAATGGCGTATTCAGCTACGGATCGTGAACCCTGTCTGATGGACATAAGGAGCTTCGCAGCAGAGGCAGCACGAGCCGGCACATCGAATACCTTCCGAAGAGAAGCAACAAAACCGGAAAACTCGGCAACCACCGGATTGTTGTTCTCCCATAAAGGGCTGGCCCAGGCCAAGGCCTTGTCCGAGAGCAGCGAGATCAAGAAGGCCACCCTTGATCTCTCAGTAGGAAAGGCATGTGGCAGCAACTCGAAGTAAATGCCCACCTGGTTAAGGAAACCTCGGCACTGAGTTGGCTCTCCCCCAAAGCGCTGTGGAAGGGGGGCAGAACCGGTCATACCCTGAAACACCACAGGCGCAGCAACAGGTGTCAGGGTAGACTCTGGCGCAACAACCGGAGCGGCAGTAGGAGCGGGCCCAGGAGCGACAACCGACCCATCGGCAACGGAAGCTAAATGAGCCGTGCGTTCAAGCAGGGTTTGCAACGCCACAGCGAACCGACCCAACAGGTGATCCTGCTGATCAAGTCTGGCAACCAGCGTAGGTAGCGAGGGTGGCCCTGTACCGTCAGAATTCATGGCTTGGTCCTAATGTCATGGAACCATGAACCAGACGTACAACAAGAGATAAGTGGAAAATAAGAAGGTTTTATTGAAGAGCAAGCCGTAAGCAAAGTCCGAACGGATGGCTAAACCGAAGCAGGGTCTTGCGGAGACAGAGGTCAGGAACCAGAAGGGTAGTCAGACGAAGCCAGGAACAGGAACCAACGGGGTAGTCAGACGAAGCCGGAATCAGGAACCAACGGGGTAGTCAGACGAAGCCGGAATCAGGAACCAACGGGGTAGTCAGACGAGGCCAGGATCAGGAACCAGAAGCAGCAGCAGTCTTGGAAGCATGTGAACACAGGAGGACCAAGCAAGGAACTGAAGCCACAGACCTCCTATATATATGAGCTGGGCATCCAGCTCCTCCCAGTGGGAAGGAGGAGCCGCAGGGTGGGAGGCTACAAGAAAACCCAGAAACCAAGATGGCCGCCAGCACATGTCAAACGAAGGGAACAGCAAGGAGGTAAGACCATGACAGAAATAATACTGTGAGTCACTATGACATGCAGATGACAGGCGTCACTTAGAGTCACTGCACACTTTATTTATTTGGGCAGTCACGTGGTCAAAAGACCAAATAACTCAAGTGTGAACTCAGCCTTACAGGTTGATGTTAGTGCCAAGAAGAAGCACACTCCTTGTACACCGTCATCAGCTGATTCCACATAGATGTCTACAGAACCTGTTCTATTAAACCCTTATACAAGTAGAGCCCCCCGACAGAGTGCAGAGGGTGTCAGCAGTAAGTTTGTGTTGACATCACTGGTTATTTTGCCCTTTCTCTGATCCGTAGAAAAAATAACCAACAAAAACCGGATCCTGTCTGTTGAGCGTCCGCCTTTACTCGGTCAGCATTTAGTCAGTAATCCATCAGTTTGCTAATGTAAAAAAAATACAGGAGTGGATCCAAAACAGAGATGACACGTGAATGGAATATTTGCATGTCTTCTGTGTTTTGTACCCACTCCTGCTTTTGGCTACCAAATCACAAGCCAATTCTGATGGGACCATACAGGACTTACAGCTGCTACACAGACAGGATCTGTTGTGTGTCTCATTTTTCCTTTCTTATGACAGATCAGAAGAAGGGTCAAATAAATGATGATGTCAGCCAGGCCGAAAGGCAAAATAGTGGCTCAGTCATGAAGTGGGAGAGGTGGGAACAGCATGAGAAGTCCACAGAGTGGCATTATGACATAGTGGTGAGGTGAAAGCAGCATCAGGAGACCACAGAGTGTTACAATGAGAGTGCGGAGGTAGCGGCAGCATCAGGAGGAGGCCACAGAGTGGCATAATGACAGTGTTGAGGTGGCAGCAGCATTAGGAGGCCACAGAGCAGCACAATGACAGAGTGTGCAGGTGGTGGCAGCATCAGGAGGCCACAGAGTGGCTGGCACGATGACAGAGTGTGGGGGTGGCAGCAGCATGAGGAGGCAGTAGAGTGGCAAGGTGACATAGTCTGGAGGTGGTAGCAGCATTAGGGGGCCACAGAGTGGCGAGGTGACATATTGTGGAGGTGGATGGCAATACTAGTACCTATTGATTGCAATACCAGTACCTACTGAAGATGGTGGGTGAAAGAAGGAGCACTAGGCATCAGATGTGTGGCATCAGGCGTTTAGCAGCATCGGAACAGTAGCTGAGGCATGTAGCCAAAAGAAACCGTGTATCAGACATTGGTGGGTGGAAATACTGGCTGATCCACAGCGGATTCATCTTGACAAAGGTCAGTCTCTCCATATTTTGGGTGGACAGGCGAGTTCTTCTTGGGGTAACTATGGTTCCGGCCACACTAAACACCTGCTCTGATGCCACACTAATAGCCAGGCAGGACAGCTTTTTCATGGCAAACTCAGCCAGTTATGGCCACAAATCCAGCTTGGCTGCCCAGTAGTCCAGCGGATCTTCAATGATGAATGGCAAGGTGCACTCCAAGTATGGCACTACCTGCTGGTTCAGATTCTGCTCCAGTTCTAGATAGTGCTGCTGGGGAGTAGTTTCTTTACTAGTTGGGTGAAGAAAGCTGCTCATCAGCAACATTAGACTCAGGCTGCTGCTGATGAACCTGGAACTGCTCCTGCCACCCCACCCCCTCCAGAAGCCATGGCAGTGGAACGTGATCACAGATGGCCCCCCGGTTAGCCCTGCAAGAGGATGGACGATGGCACAGATAGGCAGCGGCCAACTGATTACATAGGATGTCTCAATAGTGGTTCAGCTTGTCCTCCCTCTCAGTGGGTGAAAAAAAAAAAAACACTTTGGACCTGTAGCGAGGGTCCAACAATGTGGAGAACCAGAAGTCATCCCTCTGCAGAATGGTGACAATTCGGCTGTCATTATCAAAGCAAGTGAGCATGCAGCGGGCCATTTGCACAAGTGACTCAGAGGGACTCCCTGCCTCCATCTCCACTGCATACTGACACGGTGTGTCTGTGCCCTCTGCCTCATCTTCCTTATCACCCTGTAGCTCCTCTGGCTCCTCCTGCTCCTCCTCTCCTCTCCATTGGTAGAAAAACCAAGCATTTAGCTACACATGCTTGTGCTCCAATGCCCTCCTTCTTCTCCAGTTCAGCCCCCACAGGGCTCATGTGGCCTTGAGATCTAGGCGCCACATCTCCAGTCCCCTGACCAGCCAGACCTACCAGCATCTGTTCCAGGACATGAAGCAGTGGAATTACGTTGTTCATCCCGTAGTCCCGGTGACTGACAAATAACGTGGCCTCATCAAAGGGCCTGAGTAAACAGCAGGTGTCACGCATGAGCTGCCACTGGCTGACATCGAAGTTACACAGGGAAGTAATCCTGTCTGCTTGGATCATCAGGAAATCGTTGATGGCCTTTCTCTGTTCATACAGTTTATCTAACATATGGAGGATGGAATTCCAACGGTTGGAAATGTTGAATATCAGCCTATGTTGGGGGATGCTGTTCTGAAGCTCAAGGAGGGTTTGCTTTGTGGTATATGAGTGACTAAGGGGCATGCAAAGTTTCCTGGCCATTTTTAGGATGTCTTGCAGATGGGTGGAAGACTTCAGGAACCGCTTGACAACCAGATTGAACACATGTGCCATGCAGGGTGCATGGTTAGCCCTCTTTGACGCAGCACAGTTTTTTCCCCATTGTCGGTCAACATGTTTCTGATTTTCAGTTTTCCCAGAGAAAGCCAGGATTCGATTTCTCAATGAAGGACACAGATCAGTTACTCCCCTGTGTGACTCCTTTTGCCCAGGCAAACCAGGTGCAGAACAGTGCGACACCGCCGTGCCCTGCACATGTGGTATGCTAGAGGGGCACTGTGAATTGTCGCCGCAGTGGAGGCTGAGGACATGGTGGAGGATGTGGAGGCAGAGGCGGACATTGTCGCTGGACCAACGGCGTGGCAACATGGAGGTGAAAGAAGCTGTGCAGGTACCACATTCACCCAGTAAACTGTAAAGGACATGTATTGTCCCTGACCGTAGTTACAGCTCCACACGTCGGTGCTGCCGTGCACTTTGGCAGACACCGACATGCTCGAGGACTTGCCCACCTTTTTAGCAAAAAAAATACAGCTTGGGACACTCCACCTCGGCTCGGCACAAGCCATAAGTTCTCTGAAAGGTGCAATTCACCACTTGGAAAGGGAGGGACTGCAGCACCAGCAACTTGGCCAGGAGCAAATTCAGCTTCTGCACCATTGGATGAGTGCACGCATACTGTTGTCTCTTGGCAATCCCTTTGGTGATCGATTGCTGATAGAATGACTGACCTGGAGTAGGAGGAGCAGGAGGAGGATCATCAGGATCAGCAGACGATGGGAAGGACAGACAGCTCCCTTTGGCTGAGGTAGTGGAGCCTTGACTGCCTGAAACATGGTGTGTGCCACTGGGTGATGAGGAGGTTGCGGCGGCAGGCTGGGACACCACATCGGAGCCACAGTTCTCCCACGCCACTTTAATGTTGACGCTGCATATGTTGACGCAGGGCCGTGGTGCCAACATTGGCACCCTGGCCACGCTTCACCTTCTGCCCACAAATTCTACATATGGCCATGGTCACCTCCTCTGACGGCTTAAAGAGGACCTTTCATCAGTTTAACCATAGTCTAATTATGGTCTTACCTTATAGGGTGGCCCCCACTGATGCCATGTAACTTTTTTTTCCCGAAAGATCCCCCGTTCGTCCGCTCTTGGCCCCGTTGATTTTGGCGCCTTATATTATAATGAGCCGACTCGGTTATACTAGGCGGAGATCCGCAGTTTCGATGGAGGCGGTTCTCTGCTCCCTGGTTGTGA
Organism: Bufo gargarizans; assembly: GCF_014858855.1. Taxonomy (NCBI): domain Eukaryota; kingdom Metazoa; phylum Chordata; class Amphibia; order Anura; family Bufonidae; genus Bufo; species Bufo gargarizans. The sequence goes on along the minus strand of NC_058081.1, from coordinate 8,179,276 downwards.
GAACATCCAATCAGAGCACACCGCTCTTAGCCAGGGAGAATGAGCTCCTCCCTGGCTAACAGCGGTGCGCTTTCATTGGATGCACTCCTCCCTGGCTAAGAGAGGAGCGCTCTGATTAGATGCGCTCACAGCTAGGGAGAAGAGAACCGCCCCCAGTAAAACTGCGGGTCTCCGCCTAGTATAACCGAGTTGGCTCATTATAATATAAGGCGCCAAAATCAACGGGGCCAAGAGCCGACGAACACAAAAAGTGCCATGGCATCAGTGGGGGCCGCCCTATAAGGTAGGATCATAATTAGACTATGTCTAAACTGATGAAAGGTCCTTTTTAAATAAAAAAAACTTCCACACCACCGAGTAGGTGATTTTACCCCCAACACTACGCACCGACTGACTGCTACCGCTGCTGCCTCCGTGAACCCCTGCATCGCTACTTCTCGGGCAGGAAGTCTCTCTCGAAGTGGGTGGTCTACCCCAGGCACATTTTGCTCCCAACCTCCAACTTCTGCCACCCTGCTGACTCCCGGACACACTAGCAACTTGCTGGCTCCGCTGCTGCCTCACGTGCAAGCTGCCACCCTCTTCTTCCTATGATGATAAAGCCCCTTCGTCACCCAACTCCCAAGTGTGATCAGCTACATCATCATCATTGAGTACTGTCTGCTCGTCACTGATGTCCTCCTCAAACGTCTCTGGGTCAGCAATAGCAGCTGCCATGCCACTTTCCTCATCACTACTTGCCCGCCTACCGGATGAAGCGGTGGATGCCTCCTCCAGAAGTTGGCTGGGCAGTAGTGGCTGACTGTCTTCTAGTAGCTCGACCTCGACAGGTGAGGACACAGGGCCTGCTCCCGGGCCATGCCAACAATGGGTTGTTTCTGACAAAGAAGTCACTGAGGGCAATTTCCTAAAATGTAACTTTTAATCTTCATACAATAAAAAAAATCCAAAATGAATCAAGCAGCCAAAAAGCTGAATATGATTCCTATAGTACAAAAAGCTGTCATTACAATGGACGGTTAGCAAAAGTCAGGGGTACGATACGGGGGGTCAATTCATCCAGATATTCTATAGCTGTCCCTAATGTTGCCCTTATCCACACTGCTCAGCCCAGAAATTCACCTTGATGGTAGATGTACTCTGCCCACATACCTAGGCTAACCTGTCCTTATACTGCCTTATTACTTATCCTTATATAGCTCTATCACTTTCTGACACACCATACACTGTCCCAATGTGTTTCCCCTTAAAGATAATCCAAGGTTCATCAGGGGACTATTAGTATTAGTATGGTAATAAAATGCCATATACACACATCAGTGTAGTAATAAAATACCATGTACAGAAGTAATAGTCATGAACGGTAATAGATACGCCATATCCAGAACGAAGATCAAGCTGATATCAACATACCATCTAGATATAAAAGGAAATGATAAACAATATACTGGAGCGCCCCAGATTAGCGTAAGTCTGCGAGAAGGTACAGAGAATAACACAGCTAGTATATAGGCAAACAATGTATATAACTTTTTGCTTGTATGATGAAAAAACACTTAGCTGATCCAGATGAAATCACATCCTCTTGCAGAAAACAGATGTGCAGCTGGGGGGCTCCAAGGGGCACACAACGGCAAATACTTTTTTGTGCCAGTAACACACGACAAAAAGGGCTTTAAAACAGATAACTGTACTGCTGAGCGGCAAATATATGTTTTCTTTTTCCGGTAATACAGTCACAAAAGGCTTTACCACAAATAACTTCACCGCTAAACGGCAAATATATTTTTATTTTGCCACTAATAGACATCAAAATTGGCTTTAGAGCTGATAACAGCACCGGTGACCGGCAAATATACAGGGAGTGCAGAATTATTAGGCAAGTTGTATTTTTGAGGATTAATTTTATTATTGAACAACAACCATGTTCTCAATGAACCCAGAAAACTCATTAATATCAAAGCTGAATATTTTTGGAAGTAGTTTTTAGTTTGTTTTTAGTTTTAGCTATTTTAGGGGGATATCTGTGTGTGCAGGTGACTATTACTGTACATAATTATTAGGCAACTTAACAAAAAACAAATATATACCCATTTCAATTATTTATTTTTACCAGTGAAACCAATATAACATCTCAACATTCACAAATATACATTTCTGACATTCAAAAACAAAACAAAAACAAATCAGTGACCAATATAGCCACCTTTCTTTGCAAGGACACTCAAAAGCCTGCCATCCATGGATTCTGTCAGTGTTTTGATCTGTTCACCATCAACATTGCGTGCAGCAGCAACCACAGCCTCCCAGACACTGTTCAGAGAGGTGTACTGTTTTCCCTCCTTGTAAATCTCACATTTGATGATGGACCACAGGTTCTCAATGGGGTTCAGATCAGGTGAACAAGGAGGCCATGTCATTAGATTTTCTTCTTTTATACCCTTTCTTGCCAGCCACGTTGTGGAGTACTTGGACGCGTGTGATGGAGCATTGTCCTGCATAAAAATCATGTTTTTCTTACCTTGCAGACTTCTTCCTGTACCACTGCTTGAAGAAGGTGTCTTCCAGAAACTGGCAGTAGGACTGGGAGTTGAGCTTGACTCCATCCTCAACCGAAAAAGGCTCCACAAGCTCATCTTTGATGATACCAGCCCAAACCAGTACTCCACCTCCACCTTGCTGGCGTCTGAGTCGGACTGGAGCTCTCTGCCCTTTACCAATCCAGCCATCTGGCCCATCAAGACTCACTCTCATTTCATCAGTCCATAAAACCTTAGAAAAATCAGTCTTGAGATATTTCTTGGCCCAGTCTTGATGTTTCAGCTTGTGTGTCTTGTTCAGTGGTGGTCGTCTTTCAGCCTTTCTTACCTTGGCCATGTCTCTGAGTATTGCACACCTTGTGCTTTTGGGCACTCCAGTGATGTTGCAGCTCTGAAATATGGCCAAACTGGTGTCAAGTGGCATCTTGGCAGCTGCACGCTTGACTTTTATCAGTTCATGGGCAGTTATTTTGCGCCTTGGTTTTTCCACATGCTTCTTGCGACCCTGTTGACTATTTTGAATGAAACGCTTGATTGTTCGATGATCACGCTTCAGAAGCTTTGCAATTTTAAGAGTGCTGCATCCCTCTGCAAGATATCTCACTATTTTTGACTTTTCTGAGCCTGTCAAGTCCTTCTTTTGACCCATTTTGCCAAAGGAAAGGAAGTTGCCTAATAATTATGCACACCTGATATAGGGTGTTGATGTCATTAGACCACACCCCTTCTCATTACAGAGATGCACATCACCTAATATGCTTAATTGGTAGTAGGCTTTCGAGCCTATACAGCTTGGAGTAAGACAACATACATAAAGAGGATGATGTGGTCAAAATACTCATTTGCCTAATAATTCTGCACGTAGTGTATTTTTGGTTTGCCACTAATACACAGCAAAAATGGCTTTAAAACATATAACTGCACCGCTGAGCGGCAAATATATTTTACTTTTACCACTAATACATGACAAAAAGGGCCGTATTTTTTTTCATTTCACCACACAACGGCTAATAAGCCCTATTTTTCCCCACTAATACAAGCCAAACAATGCTTTAGAACATATAACTGCACCGCACAAGGGCAAATAAGATGTATAAATATTTCCTTGTAATAAACCCTGTTAGTGCCTGTATCAAACAGCACTTGCACCCTAATAAGACTGGTTTGCTGGAATTACAGAGCTGTATAATGGTAATTTGGATCCCCAGTCAGTGCAGATTGTTCCTATTCCCCAGGCTGTAACCTCCCCTACTCAACCCTGTTCTACATAAATGCTGTGGAATGATTCCTCCCTATCCTTTCCCTACACCTGGAATAATTTTTCTCTGCACTTGTAAATCACTTTTTCAGCATAATTGAAACGTTTTTTTCTAGCACTGTCCCTAGCGCCTGCAGACGTCTCTCCCTGCACTCAGTACACTGGTAAATGCCAGAATCTAAGATGGCTGCCACAATTTATAGGGCAGTGACATCACAGGGCTGGCTGGCTGCTGATTGGCTGCATACATGGTATTATGGGTGATCCCGTCGTACCAGATTTCCTTTCTCCATGTCCTCACATGTGCAGCCGCCATTTTAAGAAAAAATGTGAATCGTTACCACGAAGAGTGAGGAAATTCACATTCGGTGCAAATGAAATTTTTCCTGAAATTCGGATCGAATTTTACTTAGTCAACTTTGATTCGCTCATCTCTAGTCACAACAGCTACATGGTAGGTAACATGAAGGTAACCAGGCAGACAGTGGCATGATGGGGCAATATCAGCAATGGTAGATCTATTCAAAAGACTCAGCCAGAGGTGTGTGAAAATCCTCACGGATCCTTGACTCCAATGCTGAAAACCCTCTCTGATATGAGATGACTATGCAAGAGAGAACAGAGAAAGCATACCGGGACAGTTACTGATTAAGGATTTATACCAAACTTTGCGAGTTCGGATATCCAGACCCGAACCCGGACTTTTTTTTTTTGCTGAAGTCTGGGTTTGGTGTTTGGGAGATTTTATTATTTTCCGTTTTTGCATGGTTATATCGGAAAATAATAGCATTCTTAAGAAAGAATGCAAAAAAATATGGCCATTTACGGGTAAAAAAAAATAAACAAAACGCACCTCCTCCACTTGATCGCGCTGCAGCACTCTCTTCTATCTTCATTCAGCAGGACCTGCCATGTGTGCGATGACATCACCGCTCTCACCACTTGAGAGAGCGCTATGACATCATAGCACACATTGCTGTCTGCAAGATGCATAAGCTGTTCTTCTTCCGTGTCTTTTCTTGCATCATCAATTATCTTAGCATCTGCTCTAAGATATTTATCAGAGGGATGACCACAGTTGTTCCTTCTGATGTAGTAGTTGTCCATATTGACAAATCTGGTGGCCTTTTTGAATGGCTGGAGAATTCAACACGTGTCTCTGATGAACTGCTACTGCCTGACTTCAAACCACACATGCTCCCTACTGAGGTGGTCTGAAGCATGACAAAATCATTCACCACTTTACTCTGCTCATACAGACGCTATAGCATATGCAAGGTAGAATTCTGGTTCAAGTTGAAATGTCATGGATCAAGCGGTGCAATGACAAGTCCAGGAAAGAGTTCCTTGCCACATAAGAATAGCTGAAATGTGAGGACAGTCTCCTGGAAATGGCCAGCTCTTTCTACAAACCACAGTACTTTTTCAAAATGTGTTGTGGCCATAATGTTCCTGTCATTCTCACTGACCATCTTGCCCAGTTAAAATTGGTGGGGAGACAGCTAGTGGGATATTTGTTGCTTGATACACTTTAGAAACCAATTGGCTGTGCGGCTACTCTTGACCAGGCTGATCAGCTCTAACACCATGTCACGCTTCGGTGTGAGAGGGGAACTCCACACCGAGCATAAGAGAGATGGGGAACAGGGAATCAGGCCTGAGAACTAGGGAAGGAAGATGGACACCTCCTAGTAAAACCCAAACCAAAATCCTGACTGACTACCAGTATGAACAGACCCAAGAGGTAGGTGTGTTCATACGCAGGTATACTTAGAGTCCTATCTAGCCCTATAGGACCCTGGTACTAATAGCAGGGACAAAACTACCTGTTCCTAAAAAAGGAAGGACGAACAGGAATCTCCTTCAGGCCTAATGCAAACAATAGGGAAATGCAACACACAGAACCCAAACAAAATACAAAAAGGGAAAGGAAAAACGTAACTTCAAAGGGGCTAGGAAAGCACCAGGAACTCCGCCGAGATCCGAGATCCACACACCAGCTATGCACAACTGAAACTAAAGCTATAAACAGCACAGCATTATGGCAGAAGCAACAATAAATACGGAAGGTTAAATGACCACATAAGCAACACCTAAGGCAAGGGGTGTGGCCATTACCAGAAACAACACAGATGCCTATTGATCCACAAGGAAAACCTGTCAGATCAAACCACAGGAACGTCCTTGACACACCGTATGGCAATGTTTCACATATGATAGGAGGGATTTGAAGTGACATTTTGATCAGATTTTTTTTGGCGATCGGAGGATGTCCATGCAGGAGGTTGTGGAGGAGGTGTATAAGTCCTGGGTGTGGGAACCAGACCAACAGAAACATGGAGGTGCCAAAAGGACCTGGTTTGGTTGCTGTGGTGCTGCTCCGCCATTGCTACAATAACATTGACTCTGTGGGCAAGACATCTACTGACAAAGCCCATAACAGCTGCTCCATGTGCCAACCTTTGAATGCACCTTGCTGAATTGCGACGAGTGTCCCACGTTCTATGCCAAGTGACAGTACAAAGCAAGGATGGCTCTTTTGAAGAAATAATGCTACCTAGGTATCTTCCAGTGAGACTGAGTGCATGTCATCATCTCCCTAAAGACAGCAGAATCTACTTAGTGCTACAGCATTGACTGACCCACCTGGAACTTGGAAGAGTTGTTTTTTGGCCACATGTTCCATTATTGATGGCTGACGATGAAGCGGATTAGGAGAAAGAGTAGCTGTTTAAGCAGGAGAAGCAGTAAGTGATGATGATGATTACCAGGACACTGTAATGCATGTGGACACAGGCTTGCTGCAGTAAAGGAAATTGGAAGAAGGAGGACTCTCTTGTTACATTAGCTGGTGGCCACTTCTATTTTCCCACAGGAACTGGTGATGCCGCTTCATGTGGCTCAATAGCGCACTGGTGCCTATGTTTGTGTTTGAACAACCACAGTTTATTTGAATCCTACACATCTTGCACATAGCAATGTTCTTGTCTTCTGGCACTATGGAAAAAACTTCCAGTAACTGACAGAAGATACTTGAACAGTGGAAGAGTTATCCTAGCTTGGATTAGGTCTGGCACATATTGAGCCTGCACCCAGCCTGCATCAGCAGCATCCCCATGACAATAATAGTAGCAGATCCCGATTCCCTGCTATGCATTTTCCCCAAGTGCCACCATCGTGGAAACAGGTGCCGCTACTACCACCACCAATGACAAAACTGTTATGCATGAGGTCCTCCACCTCCCATTGAAACTTTTCCTCATGGCAGTCCAAACACTGACTGTTCTTGCAAAACTCATCAACAGGAAGACTCTTTTGACTATCTTCCCTAGGATATGGTGGGGTTTTGTTGCCTCTTCTTAGGAAAAAGAAAGGTGCCCCACTAGGAAGGGACAGTGAAAACAGAGAGATACAGTGAAGATAGAGATGATGGCGGTGAAAGGCTTCTCTGGGGCTCCAAAGAGAAGTGGCAGGAGGACTGTTGTGACTTCTGGCACCAAGGCATGGTGTCAGACTCAAATTACCTCGCCATGATCATGCTGTGTCTGAGAGAAAGAGTGAGCCATCCCATCCAGAATCTCATCCCTTTTGTCCTCAATAACAGCCTGGTGCCTATTAGAAGTGAGGAAAAACTGTGCCCTATAACTACTCCTACTACTACTGGCTGTAGGGCTGGTGCTGCTTCTGCTGTTTGCACTACTTCCCTCATTCTGACTATCGCATTATGAGACATGGGTCTTTACATTTATAAAGACTGCAAAATAAATAGAAGAGTGGAAATGGAAAGTCACAGGTTTGGTACACAAATTATTAAAAGGTACTAGCAAAGTTGCAAATGTTTTATTTTTTCCTGTAATTTACAGACAGAAGTGCAATTAAATGTACCTACTCTTCCACAAACATGCTGTGCACTGGTATTGACAATTTGTCATAGTAATAATGCAGTTATTGTAGTAAAATCAGGGCCGGTGCAAGGATTTTTGCCAACACAAGCGAAGCTACATTTTGGCGCTCCCCACCTCATAGCTCACCTGGTCCTGGTCCCGTCTGCAGCAGCTGGCTTCTCCTCTGTTTGGTCCTGGTATCTTCTCTCTGCTTAAGACAATCACTAGTTTGAGGACCATATTTTTCGCCCTCTAAGACGCACCTAGGTTTTAGAGGAGGATAATAAGAAAAAAATATTTTACATTACACCTCAGGTCAGACCAGCCATCAGACCTCCAATGTTAATCAGACCTCAGATCTGACCCCCAATGCCCCAGAACAGCCCCCCATGTCAGACATCAGCCCCCCATGTCAGCCATTAACCTCCCATGTCAGCAATCAGCCCCCCATGTCAGCCATTAGCCCCCCATGTCAGTCATGAGCCCCCATGTAAGCCATCATGCCCCATTGTAAGCCATAAGCCCCACATGTCACATTTCTCCCCCTCCATGTCAAATCACCCCTATGTCACATCAGCCCTCCATGTCACTATTCTCGCCCTCCTTTTTACATAATCCCCTCTGTCACATCACCCCAATGTCAGAGTTCTCCCCCTCCATGTCATAAATTTTCACATTTCACCCCCTCAATGTCACATTTCTCCCCATCAAGGCCTCAATGTCACATTTCCCCCCCACCATGTCAAATCACCTATGTCACATCAGCCCTCCTTGTCACATTTCACCCCCTCAATGTCACATTTTTCCCCCTCCATCCATGTCACATTTCTCCCCCTCCAAACCATGTCACATTTCTCCCCCTCCAAACCATGTCACATCGCCACCTTCGTGTCACATCATGATCACATCATTACCCCCTATTGTGTCACATTTCAGTCCCCCCCATGGCACATCATCCCCCCCCCCGGCCGGCCCTAGCCCCATCCCCATGTCACAGACTACAGACATTGTCCCCCCCTCCCATCATGGCACGGTCACCATCCCCCCCTCCATTTATGATTGTTGTTTGTGTAATAATTTTTTTAAAACACATTTATGCCGTGCACTCTGGCCCTAGTGCACTCATCAGTAATCACCCACCCACCTGTCCTGCTGCTACGGCAATCTGGCTGTGTGCGAGTCAGACTTACAGACAGTCAGCTCCAGTCCCTGCTGCCGCTGCGCCACTTGCCAGTCACACCCCCCTGGCCTAACCCCGCAACCGTGTTGCTGGGCCCGTGCTGCTCTGTAAGTGAGGGCCGGGGCCACACGGCGCATGCAGGCTGGGGCGGGCGGGCGGCCGGCCGCGCAACTCACAAGTAAGTGATTAAAAAAAAAGGTTCATTTTTCCGCCCTCCCCCAGGGTGCGCCCTAAGGCAGCCGCTTGGTCTGAGTAAAATATGTTCACTAACAGTATACTAATCCAGTTATTGCCGCATAATCCAATGTGTTCACTATAATGGGTATACTAATGTAGTTTTTTTCATGTAAAATCTGTTTGCTGTAACTGCACAGTATCTTGAAGTAATACAACACATTACTGAACTGCTGCTGAAATATCCAGTTAAAAACCATTGATAAATGAATGCTGGAGGTGCTGGTAATACGTTATGAAAGCATGGATTGATGCCTATTTTATAATTGCACATTTTATTGTGTTTAAATGTGAGTATAATAAATAATTTTTTATGCATTTTAACCACGGATCTTCACTATGGGAGCAATATTGAATGGTTTGCAGGGAGTGTGGGAGTGTAATGAAAGAAAACCCTCACAGGAAATATTGATCGGCTTACCTTTGAGGCGCCTATATTATCTACACGCTTGTGAGTATAGCATCAGAAGGCAGGTACAACTGGTTGCTATAGTGCTTCACTATGTATGCGTCTTTCTTGATGTTTAAGTAAGAAGTGGCGCACAAAGTTGACTGATGGATAAAGAAGGCTTGATTGTAAAACAACTTTATTGGTTTGCGCGGTCACCCGATACATGTACTGATTTTTGTGAATAAGGACCCACTTCACCTTTGGGACTCGCTGCAATTTGGACCATCCAGGCAACGTATTGGAAACAATTTACTGACTGGTAATACATTATGAACTGTAGAAACTTAAGGTGTTTACAAAAAAATAGGCTGCTGGCTGTCCATTTACAGAAAAAATAGGTTGTTACAGGAATTTGCAATACAGAACTTGCCAGCAGCTGAATGAAACTATGAAATACATAACTTTTATTAACCAGCTCTTCACTCTCTATGCTTTGCCGGATAAAAACCTAGGTGTACATTACTATGTCCATATTCTCTCCCTATACTCTATACTCCGCCTATCACACCTAGCTTACTGGCTTACTCTGCAATTGCTTTCTGGCAAACACAGCCAAAACACACACATTCAGATCTCAAGCTGTGCACAGAATGGTGTTTTGCTTTTTCTGAGCCTGATTCGCTGATCAGGTTCTATGTCTAGGTGTATACAACCTTTCCTTTTTTCACATTTGTTTTTTTGCAAACCAAGTAATTGGGCAAAATTGGCCTTGGTAAAAGAGATGACCAAGAACCCAATGGTCACTTTAGCTGAACTCCAAAGATTCAGATGAGAGAAACTCCCAGAAGCTCAACCATCCCCGCAGCACTCCACCAATCTGAGCTTTATGGCAGAGTGACCAGAAAGCCTCTCCTCATTAAATGATGCATAACATCCATTCAAGAGTTTGCAAAAATAGCACCTAACTCAGACTGTGATGAAACCAGGATTACATTTTCTGGACTCAAATATACAGGTGAGAGAGTGAAGAGGTATGCTATCCTTGAGTGGATGAAGGGGTTTCTGCCAGCCATCATTTGCCTACAAGAGACACATTTGGATAAGGAATCTTTAAGATGGTTGCAGAAGAGATGGATAGGGGAAAGTAAAATTTGAATGTCTGACGTGTGAGGCCGATGACTGTGGCAGATACCTCTTCTTATATTGTAATATAGAAGGGGTTAAAATGGTAATTGCAAATATCTATATTCCTCCACCATATAAGTCAGAGATTTTATATCAACTGTATGGATTTATGCTGGATAGACAGGAAGCTATAATGATTGCGATTGGAGACTATAATGCAGTAATGGATCCACTCAGGGATAGAACCTCTAGCAGAGGGGGAAGAACACAAAAAGTAGATTTTTATAAATTAGCCCATGAATTTAACTGGATTGACGTTTGGCGTCTTCAGAACCCGGATGAAAACATGTATTCCTGCTACTCCAAAACACACCAAACCTGGTCTAGAATAGATATGGCCCTGGGAAATAAAAATCTGATGTTTTATAATAGGATTAAAATAAAGTATCTCCCCATGGCTCTATCAGATCATAATGCCGTGGTAATGGAACTAGATTTGAATAAAAAGAAGGCCTTATTACCGTTTAAGTTTAACTCCCATTGGTTACCAATGATCCCAGACAAAGAAAGTATAATGGAAGAATTAAAAAAATTTTTTAGGGAGAATAACTACTCTGCAAGTAAGTTAATTGTCTGGGATACGGCTAAAGCATATCTAAGAGGATTGCTTTGTAAAAAAGTGAATCACTTAAAAAAAAACTACCAGGGAAAAGGGGATTGCTTTGGGAAAAAAAGTTCAGGAATTAGCAATAACATGTATGAGATATCCCACTGACGATAATAAGAAAATATGGGAGGAAGAACAGGAAAAGCTAAAGGTATATTATATGGAGAGAAGTAGGAAAGAATTAATTTTTCAAGGGACCCGGTTGGCCACAGAGGGAGAAAAAGTTGGCAAAATCTTGGCAAATATAGCAAGAAATCAAAGAGAGAAATCCTGGATAGGGGCGATTAAAGATAAAAGGGGTGAGACAATTAATACACCAGAAGGAGTTAAAGAAGTGTTTATAAAATATTTCCAGGAGGTATACAAGTCTAGGGTACAATACTCAAAACAAGAATTAGACTTGTATTTAGATCAGATTCCTCTTAGGGAGATATCCCAGGCCGAAAAGATATTTCTAGAAAAAGAAATATCAATTGCAGAAATAAATAAGGTCCTGGGGCAGGTAAAATCTGAAAAGGCACCAGGAAGTGACGGGCTCCCTTTTGAAATTTATAAAACCTTCTCCCAGGTGTTAGTACCTGAACTAAAAACAACATTGGATGAGGCAAAAAAAATTGGGGACTTACCAGACTCTATGAAAGAGGCAATTATAACATTAATTCCAAAAAAGGGCAAAGAACAACTAGACCCGGGATCATATAGGCCAATATCACTTTTAAATACCGATGTTAAAATTTTGGCAAAAGTTTTGGCCGATAAACTCTCAAGGGTGGTTAAGGGTATAATAAACCTAGATCAAACAGGTTTTATACCGGGTAGAACGATATACTCAAATATAAGAAGGTTGTATTTAAATATTGAAGCTAATAGAACAGAAGCGGGGGAGAAAGCCGTATTATCATTGGATGCCCAAAAGGCATTCGACTGTATTGAATGGGAATATTTATGGGCAGTATTAAAAAGGGTCGGTATAGGGGAAGGATTTATAAGATGGATACAGTTAATATATCAGGATCCGCGGGCCAGAGTGATGGTGGATGGGAGCTTGTCCCTGCCCCTTACCCTATATCGGGGCACTAGGCAGGGATGCCCTCTCTCTCCACTATTATTCGCCATTGCGATCGAACCTATGGCATGTATAATAAGAAACAATAGGGAAATTAAAGGCTTTCACTATGATGGTGGGGAAGAAAAATTGTTAATGTACGCGGATGATATTTTGTTATTTATGCACAATACTGGAGACCAGTTTAATAGAGTTATAGATATAATAGATAAGTTTGGTTGTTTTTCTGGATTAAATATTAATTGGGGGAAATCATATATGTTGATGTTGGGAGATGCACAACCACAGGGGTCTTTAAAGGTGCAGGTGTTGGGAAAACAAGAAAATTTTAAATATTTGGGGATACAAATTTCCGGAAACATAGGAGAATATGAAAAATTAAATGTACTTCCCCTAATAAAAGAACTTAGGGCCAAAATACATGTCTGGCGTAGATTACCAATTTCAATACAGGGTCGGGTAAACTTAATAAAAATGGTCTTTCTCCCTAAAATATTATATGTCCTTCAAAATGCCCCAGTTAGGTTGTTGCAGGATACCTTTAGATTGTTTGATAGGTTAATGGGAGATTTCCTTTGGAAAGGTAAGATTCCCAGAATAAAGAGAGAGATACTTCAGCTCCCAGTGAGAGAAGGTGGACTCGCAGTTCCGAATTGGTTTTTTTATTATATAATTACACAATATGGTCAAATAAAGAGTAGTTTGGATGGGTTGGTGGGTAGTCAGGTTGTAAATAGACTGGGATGGAAAGAAGAATGGAACTTTTTAGAGGTGTTGGAATCGGGTACACTGGGGGGAAAAAATACAGGAAATAGAGTTTTAAATTTAATGGAATATATATGGGTGGAGATTAAAAAAATACTAGAGATTAAAGGGTTTTTGCAATACACACCTATATGGAAAAATATTAACCTTAAGGAACTGCAGGGGATTAAAATGTATATTGATTGGGAGAAAAATAGGATGAAATACTTAAACCAGATATTCGAACAGGGTAAATTGAAAGACTTTAATACAATGGTTAGAGAGTTCGGTATACCGTATAAGGACATATATAAATACTTTCAGCTTAGGAATGCATTGAGGTCAGTTATGCAAGAGGATAAATATAAGATGGAAAGATCTGAGTTATTACACAAATTTACTAATCTAGGTGAAAGAAGAGGAATAACGGCAAAAAGATATAAGATACTGATGGGGGGGAAAAAGAAACGGGTTACAATATTAGCTAGGAAAAAATGGGAGAATGAACTGGAATTCTTTACAGAAGAAAAATGGAACGATGCATTAAAGAATTATTCTCGAGTCTCAAACAGGGGTTCACATAAGATTTCACAATTTTTTGTGGTTCATAGGTTGCATAGATCCCCATGGATATTGAAAAGAATGGGCGTTAGAGCCTCGGATGATTGTGTAAAATGTGGGGGAGAGAGAGCTGACTTAATGCATTGCTTTTGGAGATGCCCCAGATTGCTTAGATATTGGACAGAAATACCAGATATTATATATCGAATTTTGAAGGTTCAAATATCAGAAGATCCGATGACGTGTATTCTGGGGGCAACTGAACATCTGGGTCTAAACAGAGATATAAGTATGGTTCTTAGTAAGGTTTTATTTCAAGCTAGACTCTTAATACTTAAGAAATGGGTAGGGGTTGACCCTCCAACAGTTCGGCAGTGGAGAAAAGCAGTAGAGGACTTGATTATAGAAGAACGGGTGATGGAGGGCCATAGTAGAAAAGGAAAAACTACGGATGAAATATGGAAGAGCTGGTTACTTTAGGGCTGGATAGATAGGTTTTTCTTTATTTTTTTTTGTTTATTTATTTTTATTTTTTTATTTATCGGGGAGTAAAAATATTTGGGTATGTATAAAATAAGATTGGAATGTTTTTCTTTTCTTTTTTTTCATCTTATTCCGACGGCTCAAAAAATGTAATTTTTATCCAATCTATAGATGATGATTTTTGAGACGATGGCAATAAAAGGATATTTATAAAAGGGAAAGAGAAGAAGGAGGGGAGAAAAAGGGGAAAAGAAAAATAAATATTGCCATACACTGTCATTATAAATAGTACCATATACTGTCATTATAAATAGTGATGCACTTGGGTGGGGGAGTGGTAGGGGTAAAAAGTTAATGTGAATGACTATTGTAACGACCCGTTGGACGGTCTGATACTGTATATTTAATGTGTTTTGTATAACAATAAAGAAATATATAAAAATAAAAAAAATAAAAAATAAAATAAAATATACAGGTGAAACTCGAAAAAAATGAATATCGGGCAAAAGTTAATTTATTTTAATAATGCAACTTAACATTAGAATATTGTGAAAAGGTTCAGTATTCTAGGCTCAAAGTGTCACACTCTAGTCAGCTAATTAATCCATATCCCCCTGAGCAAAGGGGACCGGAGATTGTGACTTTGGGGTTTTCATAAGCTGTAAGCCATAATCATCCAAATTATAACAAATAAAGGCTTGAAATATCTCGCTTTGCAGGTAATGAGTCTCATATGTTAGTTTCACCTTTTAAATTGCATTACGGAAATAAATGAACTTTGCACGATATTCAAATTTTTTCGAGTTTTACCTGTAAGAGTTGTGTCTGGAGGAAACCAGGCACTGATCATTACCTGCTCAATACCATCCCTACAATAAAGCATGCTGGTGGCACCATCAAGGCTTGGGGGTGTTTTTCACTGCCTGGGACAAGAAGGTAATTGAGGGTATTCTTTATGGAAATCTGATCTAGAGTGCTCTGGACCACCTACTGGGACAACAGACTGACCCTAAGTAAACAGGAGTGGTTTAGGGACACCTCTGTTAATGTCCTTGAGAGGCCCAGTCAGACCCGTGAATTGAAACCAATTGAACATCTCTAGAAAGACAAGACAATGTCTACCTAAGAAGAGTGGTGGCTGTAATCGCTGTCAAAGGAGATTCAACTAAGTCCTATATAATTTTTTTTATTTTTTTTTATTATTCAAGCACAAGGCTATGAAGTGTATTTGAAAAGTCTTTAACCCCTTCTACCCTGGGGCAGTTTTCACTCTCCTGCCCAGGCCATTTTTTTGCAAATCTGACATGTGTCACTTTATGTGGTAATAGCTTTGGAACACATTTTCTTATCCAAGCCATTCTGAGATTGTTTTCTCGTGACACATTGTACTTCATGATAGTCATAAATTTGAATCAATATATTTCACCTTTATTTGTGAAAGAATCCCAAATTTACCAAAAATTTTGAAAAATTCCCAAATTTTCAAATTTCAATTTCTCTACTTTAATAACAGATAGTGATAACTCATATAATAGTTATTACTTTACATTCCCCATATGTATAATTCACATTTAGATCATTTTGTGAATGCCATTTTATTTTTTGGGGACTTTAGAAGGCTTAGAAGTTTAGAAGCAAATCTTGAAATTTTTCAGAAAATTTCCCAAACCCACTTTTTAAGGACTAGTTCAGGTCTGAAATCAATTTGTGGTGCTTACATAATAGAAACCACCGATACATTATTTGGGAACATATCAGATACCCTAAATAAAGTAATCTACTACCACACATTGAAGTACAAAAGACAGCATCTTTATTGACAAATACATAAGACGATAATAGCAATAGCAAAATGCAAGGGGTGTTAGAATGTAGAACAGTGACTCCCCACAGATTAGATAGTCATGACAAAATAGTAAATAGGTATATGACCACAAGAAAGCAATAACATAAAAATGTATCCCTAAAGCACATGAGATGTTTGGTCTGCAGACACGACCATAGTAGCGAAAAAAGCAAGCAAAAATTAATCCGCAGAGTGGTTCACACACAAGTGAAACCACGCTGAAAATTCATTGTAATTAGTAGCATTGGCACCTAATGCCTGCAGTACAAAGAGCAGGACATGACATGAGTGAATGGCCGTAGCCGATAATATCTGCCACTATGTCAATCAACATAATCACTACAATAAAGACTGACCAAATATGGAGAAAGCCAGAAGCCCGACGTACGTTTCACTGGTGCACTTCTTCCGGGGGGGGCAATAATCCACTAGAATTCACTAGCTCTAATAACACGATGCTGGAGATTTTTTTGGGGTCTAAGTATAAGGTGCATTAACTCATCATACCGACTGTAACCCTAAAATCAACATTCAGGCCATTAGGTCTCAAAGTATTTAGACGGAATATCCATCTCAATTCACTTTTCTTCAACAGAGATAATCTGCCTCCTCTTCTCATTGGCATTTTTACTTGATCCAGAATCATAAACCTCAAGTCATTTTCTTTATGTTTCATGTCCACAAAATGTTTTGACACTGGAAAATGCTCTCTCTTGTTTATAATGGTCTGTCTATGATTATTCAGTCTAGTTTTCATATCACAGGTAGTCTTCCCCACATACAATAATTACCAAGGACACCATAGTACATACTGTATATGACCCATGTGGAGTCACACGTGAGATACTGTTTAATTTCAAATTTCACATCCGTCACTGGATGTTTAAAGAACAAACTCTTATGCATTAATTTACAATTCGCACACCCTAAGCTCGGAAAACAACCTGTGCATTTAGGTTTAAGAAACTTTTAAAACTTACCTCTGCCACTAAATACATTTGATTTAACAATCCTACCCTTAATACTTCTCAATCTTCTGCATGACATCATCGCGGGGGTCTTTGAAGGCAGCTATCCCAGGAAAGCTGTTCCTTAATATACCCCAATGTTTCCTCAGTATTAGTTCAATCGATGGACTCAAATTCATTATATGTTGTTACAAATTGTAGTCTATCACTTTTGTTTCTATAACCAGATTTTAATAAATCCTCCCTTGGGATCTGTTTAGCTCTATTCATCTGTCTATGTACTAAATTCCTAGAACATACAGTCAGGTCCATAAATATTGGGACATTGACACAATTCTAACATTTTTGGCTCTATACACCACCACAATGGATTTGAAATGAAACAAACTAGATGTGCTTTACCTGCAGACTGTCAGCTTTAATTTGAGGGTATTTACATCCAAATAAGGTGTAGGAATTACAACAGTTTGCATATGTGCCTCCCACTTGTTAAGGGACCAAAAGTAATGGGACAATTGTCTTCTCAGCTGTTCCATGGCCAGGTGTGTGTTATTCCCTCATTATCCCAATCACAATGAGCAGATAAAAGGTCCAGAGTTCATTTCAAGTCTGCTATTTGCATTTGGAATCTGTTGCGGTCAACTCTCAAGATGAGATCCACTATCAGTGAAGCAAGCCACTGTCACTATCAGTGAAGCCATCATTAGGCTGAAAAAACACAACAAACCCATCAGAGAGATAGCAAAAACATTAGGTGCGGCCAAAACAACTGTTTGGAACATTCTTAAAAAGAAGGAACGCACCGGTGAGCTCAGCAGCACCAAAAGACCTGGAAGACCACGGAAAACAACTGTGGTGGATGACCGAAGAATTATTTCCCTGGTGAAGAAAACACCCTTCACAACTGTTGACCAGATCAAGAACACTCTCCAGGAGGTAGGTGTATGTGTGTCAAAGTCAAAAATCAAGAGAATACTTCACCAGAGTGAATACAGAGGGTTCACCACAAGATGTAAACCATTGGTGAACCTCAAAAACAGGAAGGCCAGATTAGAGTTTGCCAAACGACATCTAAAAAAGCCTTCACAGTTCTGGAACAACATCCTATGGACAGATGAGACCAAGATCAACTTGTACCAGAGTGATGGGAAGAGAAGAGTATGGAGAAGGAAAGGAACTGCTCATGATCCTAAGCATACCACCTCATCAGTGAAGCATAGTGGTGGTAGTGTCATGGTGTGGGCATGTATGGCTGCCAATGGAACTGTTCTCTTGTATTTATTGATGATGTGACTGCTGACAAAAGCAGCAGGATGAATTCTGAAGTGTTTCGGGCAATATTATCTGCTCATATTCAGCCAAATGCTTCAGAACTCATTGGACGGTGCTTCACAGTGCAGATGAACAATGACCCAAAGCATACTGCAAAAGCAACCAAAGAGTTTTTTAAGGGAAAGAAGTGGAATGTTATGCAATGGCCAAGTCAATCACCGGACCTGAATCCGATTGAGCATGCATTTCACTTGCTGAAGACAAAACTGAAGTGAAAATGTCCCAAGAACAAGCAGGAACTGAAGACAGTTGCAGTACAGGCCGGGCAGAGCATCACCATGGATGAAACCCAGCGTCTGGTGATGTCTATGCGTTCCAGACTTCCGGCTGTAATTGACTGTAATGGATTTGCAACCAAGTATTAAAAAGTGAAAGTTTGATTTATGATTATTATTATGTCCCATTACTTTTGGTCCCTTAACAAGTTGGAGGCACATATGGAAACTGCTGTAATTCCTGCACCGTTCATCTGATTGGGATGTAAATACCCTCAAATTAAAGCTGACAGTCCACAGTTAAAGGACATCTTGTTCATTTCATTTCAAATCCATTGTGGTGGTGTATAGAGCCAAAAATGTTAGAATTGTGTCCATGTAACAATATTTATGGACCTGACTGAACTATGGTGTGAACACGGTCTGAAGGTGATGAAATCCAGCTCACAGCCAAGCTTCCACACAACCGCATAGCAGGTCAGCTAATGCAATGTGAACAAAGCCAGACTGCAAGCCACACCCATATCAGACCATGTGATGGAGGTTTCCAGGTGCAACAGAATGTTCAATTGCCAGATAGAGGCCCATTCAATACATGTAAAACAACATCACAAAAATATAGTGGCTCCCCCATACTTGCCACAGTAATTTTGTGGTTCACATGCGGTGGGACTGCTCGCCCAATGAAAAACACGCTACAGTGTTTGTGGTTGAGACAGTTCCCCCATATTGGCCACTATATATTTTTGTGATGTTGTTTTATATGTATTGAATGGGCCTCTATCTGGCAATTGAACATTCTGTTGCACCTGGAAACCTCCATCACATGGTCTGATATGGGTGTGGCTTACAGTCTGGCTGTGTTCACATTGCATTAGCTGACCTGCTATGCGGTTGTGTGGAAGCTTGGCTGTGAGCTGGATTTCATCACCTTCAGACCGTGTTCACACCATAGTTAGCGCAGTGGTAGGACCCCTTGCCATGCTGAGTGACCGTGACGTGGTGCATGATGGGCTCCGATATCTTCCTGACAGGAATATATTGGCAAAAGTCTCAGCTTTTAATATCTGCTTGTATGACCAGCTAGTATAGTCAGTGGTATATCTGTTTGGTGCATTTTTTTTCAGTGATTTATATGATTGTATTTTCATCCGCACTATGCTCCTGTCTGTGTATGATGTTTTTGTGGTGCATGTGGACCGCGCTGGCGTTCACCTTTGTATGCATTACTTGCTCGGGATGGTCGTTTGCTGCGGTCCACATGCGGTGGGATTGCTCCCCCAATGATAAACACGCTACAGTGTTTGGGGTTTGAGCAGCTCCCCCATTCTTGCCACGGTAATTTTGTGGTTCACATGCAGTGGGACTGCTCGCCCAATGAAAAACACGCTACAGTGTTTGTGGTTGAGACAGTTCCCCTATATTGGCCACTATATTTTTGTGATGTTGGGATCATGTTTTCCACTGAATTTGATGCAGATATATTGCAAGTAGAATGTTGAATATATGCACTTTATTTTAACTGAATCATGTTTGTGGGCGCTGGATTTATATTTAATCATGTCAAAAATTTACTGTGATATAGTGATACACATATTTAAGTATTTATTGTTCACTTATTGATTCATTGAGAGTGATATAAGTATACACACTGACACTTATGTAATTCACTTGGCTTGAGAAAGGTTCAGTGAGGGGACCGAAACGTCGATGCTGTGACATGTGTGAATAAAGGCACTTTTTTTTTTTCTCCATTTACAGAGGTGTCCTATGAATTTCTCTCTCTTTCTCTTTGTAAATATACAGTACAGACCCAAAGTTTGGACACACCTTCTCATTCAAAAAGAGTTTTCTTTATTTTCATGACTATGAAAATTGTAGATTCACACTGAAGGCATCAAAACTATGAATTAACACATGTGGAATTATATACATAACAAAAAAGTGTGAAACAACTGAAAATATGTCATATTCTAGGTTCTTCAAAGTAGCCACCTTTTGTTTTGATTACTGCTTTGCACACTCTTGGCATTCTCTTGATGAGCTTCAAGAGGTAGTAACCTGAAATGGTTTTCACTTCACAGGTGTACCCTGTCAGGTCTAATAAGTGGGATTTCTTGCCTTATAAATGGGGTTGGGACCATCAGTTGCGTTGTGGAGAAGATAGGTGGATACACAGCTGATAGTCCTACTGAATAGACTGTTAGAATTTGTATTATGGCAAGAAACAAGCAGCTAAGTAAATAAAAACGATTGGCTATCATTACTTTAAGAAATGAAGGTCAGTCAGTCCGAAAAATTGGGAAAACTTTAAAAGTGTCCCCAAGTGCAGTCACAAAAACTATCAAGCGCTACAAAGAAACTGGCTCACATGCGGACCGCCCCAGGAAAGGAAGACCAAGAGTCACCTCTGCTCCGGAGGATAAGTTCATCCGAGTCACCAGCCTCAGAAATAGCAGGTTAACATCAGCTCAGATCAGAGACCAGGTCAATGCCACACAGAGTTCTAGCAGCAGAAACATCTCTAGAAGAACTGTTAAGAGGAGACTGTGTGAATCAGGCCTTCATGGTAGAATATCTGCTAGGAAACCACTGACAGGCAACGAGAAGAAGAGACTTGTTTGGGCTTAAGAACCCAAGGAATGGACATTAGACCAGTGGAAATCTGTGCTTTGGTCTGACGAGTCCAAATTTGCGATCTTTGGTTCCAACCACCGTGTCTTTGTGCGACGCAGAAAAGGTGAACGGATGGACTCTACATGCCTGGTTCCCACCGTGAAGCATGGAGGAGGAGGTGTGATGGTGTGGGGGTGCTTTGCTGGTGACACTGTTGGGGATTTATTCAAAATTGAAGGCATACTAAACCAGCATGGCTACCACAGAATCTTGCAGCGGCATGCTATTCCATCCGGTTTGCGTTTAGTTGGACCATCATTTATTTTTTAACAGGACAATGACCCCAAACACACCTCCAGGCTGTGTAAGGGCTATTTGACCATGAAGGAGAGTGATAGGGTGCTGCTCCAGATGACCTGGCCTCCACAGTCACCGGACCTGAACCCAATTGAGATGGTTTGGGGTGAGCTGGACCGCGGAGTGAAGGCAAAAGGGCCAACTGTCACGGAATGTGTACAGAAAACTAGAAGACACAAAATGAAGATCCGACTGACTGGATCCAAAACTAAGGAACCAAAGGGAGAGCCCTGCAACAGACCTGGCTCTCTCCCTAACTGCTCAGCCTATGCAAAAATCTCAATGGTAGATGATCGCATATCCTCGTTCCTCGACTGTATAACACCTGAACACCCTATAATAGTGAGGGGACACGACCACCGGCTCCCTACACTTGATACGGAGGGAGTCAGGGTCACCTGGGATCCAGCAAACAGGAAAACACAAATGAATGAACAAAACTTATCTGTGGAAGACTCAGTAGTAGCATCCAGAATGCACACACTCCAGGAAGTTGTATAAACCGCAAAGTGATGCAGTATGGGAAGGGATTTAAAGGGATGCAATCAGTGCAACTACCTGACAGCTGAGAGAGGCTAACGAGATGAGAAAACGAAAGCAAAACAAAAGGAACCTCAAGGAGGAGGTTCTGAAGAACGTCTGTCAGAGCTTCTCAGATGTCTGGTGGTGACACCAACAAGTGCTAAGCATCTCTGGGAACTCCTTCAATACTGTTGGAAGACCATTTCAGGTGACTACCTCTTGAAGCTAATCAAGAGAATGCCAAGAGTGTGCAAAGAAGTAATCAAAGCAAAAGGTGGCTACTTTGAAGAACCTAGAATATGACATAGTTTCAGTTGTTTCACACTTTTTTGTTATGTATATAATTCCACATGTGTTAATTCATAGTTTTGATGCCTTCAGTGTGAATCTACAATTTTCATAGTCATGAAAATAAAGAAAACTCTTTGAATGAGAAGGTGTGTCCAAACTTTTGGTCTGTACTGTATATAATTGTTAAGCAGTTGAGACACAAATCAATTTGGAACAATCGAAATTTGACCCAAATTCTTCCAAAAACTCAGATTATTAAGAATTTATTCAGGAAACATTTATATTTTGATTCTGGTGAAAGTGAGAGAGATCGCGAGAGAAATAATCATGAATTATAAGTTGATTTGGGTGAATCAAATTAAATTGAATTTTAGGGAATTTGCTCATCTTAAAAAGAAAATGTACCTGCCATCTGTGATTTGAGCTTTATGAAAAGGTTATTCATTCAGTGTCTTGTTCCTTGTGGACCAATGTTTGAAAGAAGATCCAGCAAATGTTGAAACAAAACTTATTTTTATTGTCATCCAAAAAACAAACAACAAAAACACCAAACCCATAAAAAATGCTTATGCATTTCAAATGCTACATGTGTTCTTAGTCATAACTCTTCGTAGCACAGATGAAATAATAAAAACCAGACTTAGTAGTAACACACATGTATCACTATAATTAAGATAAATAAAGTAACAAATTCTCTGAGAAAATTAGACCATATAGACTGGATATTGGGCAATTAAGTAGAACATCCAATATGCTTCGTTATCTAACAGAAGACATTTCATATCACTTCCCCGATGGGGGGTTTTCAGCACTTCTGAAGCACAAGTACTGTATGCAGCGATCTGTCAGGTTTACCAATAAAATGTCTGGCTGCATTTCGTAGATTGTACATATTAGTATTGGCAATAAGATGCAAGTGTTCCAAAATATGGAACTTGAATTTCCTGGTGGTGCTGACGAAGTACATGAGCTCTATAGTTGAGCAAATCAACATTAACAAAGTGGATCCGAATTTCAGGAAAAATGTGAATCACTGCAAAGCTTAATTTCCATGTATTTTGTGGTGGTAAAAAAAATAAATCACCTCACCTCATTCATTTGAGTGCGAAGAGGCCGCTGTGGCCATCTTGCGTTAAGATCCCACCCGAAATCTCGTGTAAGGTGACATATGACGTCACCATGCTGGCTCACATGATGGCGTCATCACACGCTGGATATTCAAGCAAGATGTCCGCAACGGCCTCTTCGCAATCAAATGGATGAGGGTAAGTACAATTTTATTTTAATTTTTTTATTAGCAACCACTAAAATGCTTTAATATTGATTTCAGATGCCGCAATCAGTGATGAACGCGGCATCTGAGGGATTTAATGATGGGAGTGGGGACTGTGCAATCGTCATTCCCGCAATCGTCGTTCCCTGCTACTTACAAAGAAATGCACTTCATGACGAAGTAATGATTTCTTCATTCATCTCTAATGAGCTCACATTCAGTGCACACTATAATATATAAAAAAAAATGTGAATTACACTTAATATGTTGTTTCATTCTGAATGTGAGCTTATGTTGCGAGTCCTAAAAGACGTTGCAAGACAGAGTATATCTGTAAGTTAAAAACGGATGTGATCCATACAAAAAAAATATATATATATTGCAACCAGTTGGGAGCTGCCATGACGGAAGGACGACAAAAGCTAGGAGATAATTTGTTTCCCAGTGTGAATGGTTTGCAGCCAATCAGCAGCCAGCCAGCCCTGTGATGTCACAGCCCTATATACACTCACCTAAAGAATTATTAGGAACACCATACTAATACGTGTTGGACCCCCTTTTGCCTTCAGAACTGCCTTAATTCTACGTGGCATTGATTCAACAAGGTGCTGATAGCATTCTTTAGAAATGTTGGCCCATATTGATAGGATAGCATCTTGCAGTTGATGGAGATTTGAGGGATGCACATCCAGGGCACGAAGCTCCCGTTCCACCACATCCCAAAGATGCTCTATTGGGTTGAAATCTGGTGACTGTGGGGCCATTTTAGTACAGTGAACTCATTGACATGTTCAAGAAACCAATTTGAAATGATTCAAGCTTTGTGACATGGTGCATTATCCTGCTGGAAGTAGCCATCAGAGGATGGGTACATGGTGGTCATAAAGGGATGGAAATGGTCAGAAACAATGCTCAGGTAGCCCGTGGCATTTAAACGATGGCCAATTGGAACTAAAGGGCCTAAAGTGTGCCCAGAAAACATCCCCCACACCATTACACCACCACCACCAGCCTGCACAGTGGTAACAAGGCATGATGGATACATGTTCTCATTCTGTTTATGCCAAATTCGGACTCTACCATTTGAATGTCTCAACAGAAATCGAGACTCATCAGACCTGGCCAAATTTTTCTAGTCTTCAACAGTCCAATTTTGGTGAGCTTGTGCAAATTGTAGCCTCTGGAGATCTTCTGCTGTTGTAGCCCACCTTTCTTTCCCATTCTGACATTCAGTTTGGAGTTCAGGAGATTGTCTTGACCAGGACCACAACCCTACATGCATTGAAGCAACTGCCATGTGATTGGTTGACTAGATAATCGCATTAATGAGAAATAGAACAGGTGTTCCTAATAATTCTTTAGGTGCGTGTATAGCCTCAGCCATCTTGGATTCTGCCATTTTCCTATGGTACTTAGTGCAGGGAGAAACGTCAGCAGGCGCTAGGGACAGTGCTAGGAAAGACTTCATTGTGCTGAAAAAGCGATTAAGCGCAGTGAAAGATCATTCCACAGCATTTATGTAGAACAGGGTTCAGTAGGGGAGGTTACAGCCTGGGTAATAGGAACAATCCTATTACACCTTGCTGCACTGACTGGGGATCCAAATTGCCATTATACTGCTCTGAAATTCCAGCAAACTGTTCTTGTTATTGGGTGCAAGTGCTGTGTGATACCGGCATTAACAGGGGTTATTACAAGGAAATACTTCTATATCTTATTTGCCCTTGTGCGGTGCAGTTATATGTTCTAAAGCATTTTTTGGCTTGTATTAGTGGGGAAAAAAGGGCTTATTAGCTGTTGAGTGGTAAGGTGTGAAAATTACAGCCCTTTTTGTTGTGTATTAGTGGCAAAAGTAAAATATACCATATTTTTCACCCTATAAGACGCACCTAGGTTTTAAAGGAGGATAATAAGAAAAATATATTTTCCATTACACCTCAGGTCAGACCAGCAATCAGACCCCCAATGTTAATCAGACATCAGCTCACACCCTTAATCAGACCCCCAATGTAAATCAGACCTCAGATCAGACCCCCCAATGCTTTAGATAAGACCCCCATGTCAGCCAACAGCCCCCCCATGTCAGCCATCAGCCCCCCATGTCAGCCATCATGCCCCCATGTCAGACATCATGCACCCATGTCAGCCATCATGCACCCATGTCAGCCATCATGTACCCATGTCAGCCGTCATGTCCCATGTCACCTATCAGCCCCCCATGTCAGCCATCAGCCCCAATCCATCAGCCCCTATGCCCCCATGTCAGCCATCATGCCCCCCCGTGTAAGCCATCAGCACAAATAAAATAAAACAAAATAACTCACCTCTCCTGCTCCTGGACGCCGCCGCTCCTCACCACCAGTGCTCTCTCTCGTCTTCCTGTTCTAGGCTGTCAGCTGTGAAGGCTGTGCACAGTGAGGTCACATGGT
Source organism: Bufo gargarizans (assembly GCF_014858855.1). NCBI lineage: Eukaryota > Metazoa > Chordata > Amphibia > Anura > Bufonidae > Bufo > Bufo gargarizans. The sequence continues at coordinate 8,153,294 of NC_058081.1, read as the reverse complement.
GCGCAGTCCTACACAGCAGACGGCCGAGGGGAGGACCAGGAAGCGGCGAGTACAGATCCTTCACTGCTTCCCGGTCCTCTGGTACTAATGAAGCACTTCCAAAATGAAAGCTCTTCATTAGTATTCACCCCATGAGACCCCCACTTTTTTGGGGAAAAAACTGCATCTTATGGGGAAAAAAAATATGGTAATTGCAATTCAGTGGTGTAGTTATATGTTCTAAATCAATTTTTGTCATGTATTAGTGGCAAAAGTAAAATATATTTGCCATTCAGCAGTGCAGTTATATGTTATAAAGCCCTTTTTGTCATGTATTAGTAGCAAAAGAAAAATATATTTGCCGTTCAGCAGTGCAGTTATATGATCTAAAGCCCTTCTTGTCATGTATTAGTGGGGGGGAAAGGATTTATTAGCCTTTGTGTGGTGAAGTGAGAAAACTACAGACTTGTTTGGGGTGTTTTAATTTCCTTTTTATTTATTTGATCTAACAGTATGTCAGACAGAGAAGTGCCAGGCCCTGCACAGGGGAGTGGCAGAGGCCTAAATGTTTCTAGGGCAGGCACAGGTTGAAGCAGAGTAAGGGTGCGTGGCAGCAGGAGTTGCAGAAAGAGGCCTGAGCTCCTGATGTCATCTAGCAGTCATGTCTTCACCAGAAACCCAGCGGTTTTTGAATGGTTGACTCGGTCATCCACTTCATCCCAAGTGACATCAGACACCCCCAGCCAAGGGTCAGTGGGTTCGTTAGAAACTGACATGCAGACAGTACTCGATGATGATGTAGCTGATCACATTTGGGAGCCGGGTGAATTAGGGGCTTCATCATCATCGGGAGAAGAGGGTGGCAGATTGACCATGAGGCAGCGGTAGAGCCAGCAAGTCGCTAGTGTGGCAGGGTGTTAGCAAGGTGGCGGCAGTCGGAGGTCGGCAGCTAAACGTGCCCGGGTTAGACTACCTGATTCACAGGAGCCTACCAGCCCGGAAAGTAGTGGTGCATGCGTTCACAGAAGCAGCGGCAGGAGCAGTCAGTCAGTGCGTAGTGTTGGGCGTAAAATCACCTCGACGGTATAGCATTTTTGGGTTAATCCGCCGGAGGAAGTGAACATGGCCATATGTGGACAGAAGATTAAGCGCGGCTAAGGTGCCAATGTTGGCACCACTGCCCTGCATCAACATATGCAGCGTCAGCATAAAGTGGCCTTGGAGTACCGTGGCTCCAATGTGGTGGTCCAGCCTGTCACAGCAACCGCTGCATTAACCAGGGGCAAGCACCCGGTTTCAGGCAGTCAAGGCTCCACCACCTCAGCTGAAGGGAGCTGTCTGTCCTTACCATCTTCTGCTGTTCCTGATGCTCCTGCTCCTACTCCTCATCACTCATTCTGTCAGCAATCGATCACCGAAGTGATTGCAAAGAGATAATAGTATGTGTGCACTCATCCAACGGCGCAGAAGCTGAATGTACTCCTGTCAAAGTTCCCTTCTTTTCCAAGTGGTGGACTCTGCGCCTTTCAGAGAACTGAGGGCTTGTGCCGAGCCGAAGTGGAGAGTCCCAAGCCGTCATTTCTTTGCCAAAAAGGCACACATGTAGAACAGAAGGTGGGCCAGTCCTTGAGCATGTTGGTGTCTTCCAAAGTGCACAGCAGCATCGCGGTGTGGAGCTGTAACTACGTTTAGGGACAATACATGTCCTTTATAGCCCACTGGGTGAATGTGGTTCCTGCACAGCCACACCAGCAACTTGGCCAGGTGAGACTGCTTCTTCCTCCATGTTCTCACGCCGTTGGTCCTGTGACAACGTCTGCCTCTGCCTTGTCATCCTCCACCGTGTGCTTAGCCTCCACTGCAAGGACAATTCACAGTGCCTCTCCAGCATACCACATGTGCAGGGCACAGCGGTGTGTCACGCTGTTCTGCACCTCATTTTCCTGTGCGAACTGAGTCACACAGGGGAGGAACTGCTCCGTGTCCTTCATCAAGAAGTCGAATCCTGGCTTTCTCCGCGACAATTCAAAATCGGATCCATGGTGACCGACATTAGGAAGAACATGGTGTCTGTGCTGCGTCAAGTAGGGCTGAGCCATGTGTCCTGCATGGCACACGTGTTCAGTCTGGTTGTCAAGCGGTTCCTGAAGTCTTCCACCCATCTGCAAGACATCCTAAATATGGCCAGGAAACTTTGCATGCACTTCAGCCACTCGTACACCGTAAAGCACACCCTCCTTAAACTGCAGCGGCAGAATGGCATCCCCCAACATAGGCTGATATGCAACGTTTTCACCCGTTGGAATTCCACCCTCCATATGTTGGACCGAATATACGAACAGAGAAAGGCTATAAACGATTTCTTCATGATCCAAATGAACAGGAGTACTCCTATGTGTAACTTCGATGTCAGCCAGTGGCAGCTCATGCGTGACACCTGCCGTTTGCTCAGGCCCTTTGAGGAGACCACATTATTTGTCAGTCGCCAGGACTACGAGATAAACAACGTCATTCCACTGCTTTATGCCCTCGAAAAGATGCTGGTAAATCTGGCTGGTCAGACGACTGGAGATGTGGCGCCTAGATCTTACGGCCACATGAGCCCTGTAAGGGCTGAACTGGAGAAGAAGGACATTGGAGCACAAGCAATGTGTAGCGAAAATGGGTGGTTTTTACACACAGGTGACAGAAGAGGTGTGAGTAGGAGCAGCCAGAGAAGCTACAGGGTGTTTAGGAAGACAAGGCAGAGGACCGAGACACACCATGACAGTATGCAGTGGAGATGGAGGCAGGGAGTCCCTCTGAGTAACTTGCGCAAATGTCCCGATGCATGCTCACTTGCTTGCATAGTGACAGCCGAATTGTCACCATTCGGCAGAGGGATGACTTCTGGCTCTCCACCTTATTGGACCCTCGCTACCGGTCCAAAATGGGGGCTTTTTTACACCCTCTAAAAGGGAGGACAAACTGATTTACTATAGAGACATCCTATGTAGTCATTTGGCTGCTGCTTATCTGCGCCATCGTCCATCCTCTTGCAGGTCTGACTGGGGATGCCCTCTGCGCTCACGTTCCTCTGCCATGGCTGCTGTGGGAGGGTGGGAGCAGTTCCAGCTCCATCAGCAGCAACTTGAGTCTAGAGTCGCTAATGAGCAGCTTTCTTCACCCGCCTAGTGAAGAAACTACTAACCAGCAGCAGCATCTAGACAGTACCCTGCCACCCCACATTGAAGATCTGCTGGACTACTGGGCAGCCAAACTGGATTTGTGGCAGCAAATAGCAGAGTTTTCCCTGGAAAAGCTGCCCTGCCCTGCCAGTACTGTGGCATCAGAATGGGTGTTTCATGCGGCGGGGGCCATAATTACCCCAAGAAGAACTTGCCTGTCCACCCAAAATGTAGAGAGACTGACCGTTGTCCAGATGAGTCAGGCGTGGATCAGCCAGGATTTCCACCCAACAATGCCTGTAGCATTAGACTAGATCATCCATGGTGCCACATCAACACTTTGACAAAAGAGACCGGTTTCTTCTAGATACCTGCCTCAGCTACTATTCTGATGCTGACACCTGCTTGATGCCACACATCTGATGCCAAGTGTTCCTTCTTTCACCCACCATCTTCAGCTGGTACTAGTATTGCCGCCCACCTCTCCACTCTGTCACGAGTCACTCTGTGGTTTTCTGATGCTGCTGCCACCTCCTCACTATGTCACCTTGCCACTCTGTGGTCTCCTGACGCTGCTGCCACCTTCAGATTCTGTCACTGGGTCACTCTGTGGTCTCCTGATGCTGCTGTAACCTCCACACTATGTCAACTTGCCACTCTGCGGTCTCCTGATGCTGCTGCTACCTCCACACTATGTCACCTTGCCACTCTGTGGTCTCCTGATGCTGCTGCCACCTCCCCACTCTGTTCACCGGGTCACTCTGTGGTCTGCTGATGCTGCTGTCACCTCCACACCATGTTACCTTGCACTCTGTGGTCTTCTAGTGCTGCTGCCAGATCCACACTGTCATTGTGCCACTCTGTGGTCTCCTCCTGATGCTGCAGCTGCTGCCACCTCCAGACTGTCATGGTATCACTCTGTGGCCTCCTGATGCTGCTGCCACCTCCCCACTCTGTCACCGGGTCACTCTGTGGTCTCCAGATTCTGCTGTCACCTCCACACCATGTCACACTGCACTCTGTGGTCGCCTAATGCTGCTGCCAGATCCACACTGTCATTGTGCCACTCTGTGGCCGCCTCCTGATGCTGCAGCTGCTGCTCCCTCCAGACTCTGTCATTGGGCCACTCTGTGGCCATTCATGCTGCTTCCACCTCACCACTATGTTATAGGGTCACTCTTTGGACTTCTCATGCTGTTCCCACTCTCCCCACTTCATGACTGGGCCACTATTTTGCCTTTCGGCATGGCTGACAATCATTTATTTGACACTTCTTCTGATCTGTTAGAAGGAAGTAAATATGAGACACACAACAGATCCTATCTGTGTAGCAGCTGTAAGTCCTGTATGGTCCCATCAGAATTGGCTTGTGATTTGGTAGCCAAAAGCAGGAGTGGGTACAAAACACAGAAGACAATCAAATATTCCATTAACATGTCATCTCTGTTTTGTATCCACTCCTTTTTTTTATTGGCATTTGCAATACTGATGGATTTCTGACCAAATGTTGACCGAGTGAAGGTGGATGCTCAAAGAACTGGATCCGTTTTTTGGGGGTTATTGTTCTGACGGATCATAGGAAGGGCTAAATAATCAGTGACATCAACATAAACTAACTGCTGACACCCTCTCCACTCTGTCAGGGGGGGCTCTACTTTTATAAGCGTTCAATGGAACAGGTTCTGTAGACATCTATGTGGAATCAGCTGACGGCGGTGTAAAAGGATCTGCATGTCATACGGACTCACAGTATTATTTCACTACCACAGCAGACTCCCTATGTGTGTTACTGCAAGGCACAATGTTCTACACCACTATAAAGGCTCTCTGCAACCAGGAAATATCTGTTTTTTAACGCATTTTGCCTTAAATAAATTCGGATCAAACCAATTTATTAATTTTTATTCGGCGAACCAGCCGAATCGAATTTTAGAAAAATTCGCTCATCTCTAATCAAGTCGTATGCAGAAAATGCAAATCCAATCCCACTGCGGCTTTTCAACAGGAGTTATTCAAACTCCTGAATGAGGGTCTACAAATCGGCTTGCTGAATCAGCAACAATTAGATTTTTTTTTTGTGTGTGTAGATCAGCCACTAATTCCTATTTTTCAGGCCCTACCATCAACACAGAAAGGTGTTAATCCACCTCCAATGTGCCCAATTATTTGGGGGACAGAATCCCTCACTGAGCGCCTAGGTGAGTGACTGGACTCGCCTCTCCAGCCCCTCATCTATCGTGCCTCAGGTTTTTCGAGAGATACACGAGATGTGTTAAATAGTTTTGTTCAGAAACATTGGTGCTCTAGTTGTGTACGGCTAAGCTGGGATGTTGTATCGCTATATACTTACTATAGCTAATAATAGTTGTCATAATTTCTCTTTTTACCGCAACTGATCCCTACATTTCCCTAATTCAATGGTACGGCAGGTACATCGATGACCTCCTTTCTACCCCCGAGGTTTTTTTGACTTTGTGCTTTCCTTTTTTGCTCCCTGCTACCCATAGCCAAATCTTTTTTCTTTGTCCATTTACATGGTCATACGAAGGCTTATCTTTTGCAGAAAAAGTTGTAATTCTCAATGCCACCATTTAATATTGTATAGCATGTAGTGGGACGTGGGAAAAAAATTCCAAAGGTAATGGAATTGGAAAAAAATATCAATTTTGCCACAGTTTTACATTTTTAATTTTTACTGTATTCATTATGCAGTAAAACTGACTTGTGCTCTTCATTCTCCAGGTCGAAAAAGAAAACAAGACCCTGCTTAGGGATAGCACAACTCACAGAAGATACTTTTTGAAAATATCCCATTAGGCTAATATGCCCAACTTGCCCCAAACATTTTAGAGGAAATTAAAACTAAACCTTTTATTATATCATTCATGTTAAAAGTAGTGATAATGAAAGTGCGTGAAAATATTAAAAATAGCAAGCCTAGATGTGTTTTTTATTTTATTTAAAGTAGCTAGGGATGGCAGGTGTACACAACCTGTTCAGTCCCTATACTGCTGCTTGTAGCACTGATCTACTATACAAATTCAGTTCACTTCACTGACTCGATTGTTGTATAACTAACATCAGCTTGACACCTAAAATCTAACCACTGGCCCCCAGCATGTTTTGCCAGCTAGACTGGCTTCATTAGGGGTATAATAATTCATAGCATGTTATTTATACTATAATTCCACACTGAATGTGACCTCAAGTACATCGGCAGCACCACCAGAAAATTCAAGGTCTGTATTTAGAAATACTTGAATCACATTGACAATACTATATGTACAATCTACGAAATGCAGACATTTTATAGGTAAAACTGACAGATCGGTGCATACAGCACCTTTAAGACATTCATAATTGAAGAGCTGAAAAAGCCTCATCGGGGAGGTGATATCAAATGTCTTCTGTTAGATAATGAAGGATATTGGATGTTCTATTTAAATTCCCAATATCCGAATGGTCTAAATTTGCACAGAAAATATATGTTGCATTATTAATTTTCATTAAAGAAATGTATGTGTGTTAATCCCATTATTTTGGACTTGAGTTTTATTATTCCATCCGTGCTACAAAGAGTTCACGCATTCACTTGTGGTGGATTGCTCCTCCTTCCTGCTCAGTATTAATTGGAATCTGGTGTCAAAGGGGCCCATATATCTGTAGCCAAAATTATTGTTTTTCGCTATGACGCATGTAGGGTTTGAAATGCCTAAGCTGTTTTCTTGGGGTTGGTGTAGTTTATGCCACTATGTTTTTTTAATACTGTGGATGGCAATAAAGAGAAGGTTTGTTTCAACATTTTCTGGATCTTCTTTCAAACATTGGTCCTAACTGGAGCCTAGGTAATAGAAACCACCTCTGTAGGAGCGGCCTTGAGCGGGATATGCACTTGTTTATTCTCTTGTTCCTTGTGATCTGACACATGTAAGGTCCCACATTGTATGGTGTTGTTTCTACCTTTTAAAATATGTACCTAAGTATTTGTGTAGAGCTGCTTGAATCTCCTTGTTCCGTAGACAATACATGATTGGGTTTAGCAGGGGGGTCACTATGATATATAACAATGAAGTCACTTTGCTCACATTTGTCGATTTGTCTCTCAAAGGAAACAAATAAACACTTATCAAAGTCCCATAATATGTGCAAACCAAAACCAGGTGGGAACTACAGATGGAAAAGGCCTTCTTCCTTCCCACAGCTGAAGATATCCTGCTAATGGCAAAAGATATTAAGATGTAGGTGGTCATGATGAAGATAAATGGAAGAAGAATGACGGGAACAGAAAACAGGACAGCTTGGGTCTCTACCACAGATGTATCAGAGCAGGAAAGTTCTAGTAGGGGGGATAGATCACAGAAGAAATGGTCAATAACATTAGGTCCACAGAAATGCAAGTTATAAACTAGAATTGTAATAATTAAAGTTATGAGAAATCCTATGAGCCAAGGCCAACAGACAAGGTTAAGCTGGAGTTGGAGGTCCATGATGGAGATGTATCTCAAGGGGTTGCATATGGCCAAGTAGCGGTCATAAGACATGACAGTGAGCAGAAAGCATTCAGAATTGGTTGATGCAGAGAAGATATAGAATTGTATTAAACAGGCAGTAAATGAAATCGTGTCACCTTCTCTGATGATGACAGAGAGCATTTTTGGCACAATGTTGGTGGTTGCTAGTATTTCAAAAGAGGAAAGAAACCTGAGAAAGAAATACATGGGAGTGCGGAGACGTTGGTCAATTGTCACCAAAGAAATAATCAAGAGGTTTCCTGTTAAGATCAAAATGTAAATGAAAAGAACAAGCAAAAAAAGGAGAATTTTCAGATTTTGAATGTTGTGAAATCCACGAAGTAGGACTTCTGAGATTCTGGTCTCGTTAGTGACATTCATTTTAATGACCCGGTTGGTTTACATGATCTTATTTTTTTCTGATATCTCTAATTTTTCATGCACAAAGATATGTAATAACGTCATAAATCTTCCATTTGTTGAGGACATGATAAGGAGGTGTATGAACTGTACCTTCATGTGCCTCCCATTTCATCTGGAAGTACACTGATTTTGCTTCTTTTAGATTCAGGTAGCCATGGAGAGGTACCATACAAAGGCGCTTTTCTGGCTCTGTTTTGTCATCTGCAAGAGGCCTGCAACATAAAGAGATGCTAATGTAAGATCTAACTGCAACAGAAGGTTTCTAGATCATTGGTCTAGGTGTCAGGAAAGGAGATTCAGCACTGGAAAGAAGTAGGCATAGAAGCATGTCCACCTGTGTGAAGAAACCAGCTTAGTCACAGTCAAAATACCAATTCAGCCAGAGTGGAAAATGAGAGTAACGAGAGGACAAGTTACAGCCTTATGATCCTGGTTTAGAGTATTGGCAGCAAAGTGTGAAAACAAGCTGATACCAGGGCAACTTCTGGAAAGCAGACCCAAGGTGGTGATAATACTTACCTTATCCCCATTGCTGGGTTCTGACTCCAACGCTGCCCTGCTGGCTTCGAAGGTTCTAGTCATCTGGTTTGACAAGGGACTCGTGACTGATGTAGCCAACAACTGGCCACAGAGTAGATGCGTCACACATGCGGAACTCCTCAAGTGAGTAATGTGAGAGCTGTGGCCAGTGATTGGCTGCAGTGGTCAATTGCCCCACATCCAACTTCATGTTGACATAGGGACACCCGGGACCTTTAGAGCTGGCAGTGAAGCAATGGAGTCAGAACCCAGCTGCAAGGATAGGGTAAGTATAATTATCACTGCAAGTCTGGCCATGCTGTGTGGTCTGTAAAAGACAGCACAACCCCTTCAGATCTGCTGACACTCTTAGCGCCTCTTAAATTTGGTGCATCTTTCTCCAGCAAACTTTTTACTAAGACTGGTGCATGAAACCCTAATTTTTAGATCTTTAGTAGTTCCCGTGGGTGCTTCACCTGCAGTTGCTGCCTGCCCAAAAACAGCAACACAAAACTGCAGCAGTTCATGATAAGAGCCCTTAGTTTGTGTTATCATGTGTAAGTGTTTTTTTTTCCATAACTAATGTACAGTATGGATGCTGCTTTTGTTGTGATATTTTTGAAGGGTATAAAAAAAACTCAGCATGCTGTGTTTAAAAAAAAAAGATTAAAGACAGATTAAAATAGCACAATTTACAGAGGAAAAAAATTGAAAATACCACTGGGCAAAACTAAGAAAACAAAAACATTTATCTGCCCTGATGTTTCAGCTAACATCTGGAGCCAAAAACTGCACCAAAAAGTGCAAAAAACGTCTTTGCAGAAACGCCACAAAATACCAGGTGTGTTTACAATCTTAGGCTGCTGTCACACATGTTACAAGATAAAGATAACAACCAATCAGATTCTGCCTTTCATTTTCCACAGCTCCATTGGAAAATGAAAGGCCAGTTCTACTTTACACCAGTTTGATAAATCTCCCCCAGTGTTTCAGAAAGCTATTAATAACAGTATATTGGATAGGGAGAATGCAGGGACAGTGCAGAGAGATCATAGGGAGAGTTTTTTATAGACTGTAGGGAGCTCATAGGGAGAGAGCAGGGACAGTGCAGGCTCAATGTAATTGCCCTGTGCATCTTGTTGAACTGCTGCCACCTTCCCAGTTAATCTATTAGTTTATACACAGATTTACTGGGCCTCAGTCTTAAAGGCCAGTCTAACATATTGCCGTGTGCATCTTGTTGAACTGTTGCCACATTCTTAGTTTGTTCCATTACATTGCTGACACAGTTACTGTACACTATGGCCAACAGGCAGTTGCCCTCCAAAAGGAACGGGCAGTTGCAAAAATGTTGCTGCAGCCGGCCCAAGTAGCAGCAGAAGGGAAGGTGGTAGCAATGGCCGCAGCAACAGGCCAGAGCTGCCACTATCATCCAGCGGTCGTGTTTTGACCAACAATCCAGCTGTATTGGAATGGTTGACTTGTTCTTCAACATCATCTCAAGTGACAACAGATGCAGGTTCCTCTGACACCATGCTTAGTTGGCATGGTCCATGAACTGCATCTATGCCCACACCTGTCCTGAACCTGTCTCTTGCTTTTGCTGCTCCTTCTGCTAGCAAGTAATGTATGCCGCCAGCTCTGATCCATTTTTCAGTGAGGATGAGCTTTGTGAGGATAGTCAGCAGTTACAGGCCAGTGCAGACTTGGAGGAGAGGTCCTTTGCAGACTCCTCTATGCGTGCAACTACCGATGATGTTGCGAGAGGTCAAGGACATGAGCAAGAGACAGGTGAGGGTGACACAAGTGACAACCACACAGACGTAGATGATGATGATGGCACATGAAGGCTGGATTAAGAGGGGGCATCGTCATCATCAAGGGGCGAGTGTGGCAGCATGCTGGTAAGACAGCAGGATGGAATCATGACTATGAGACATCAGGGTGGAAGCAGTGGGAAATCTGCATCGAAACACTGGAGGTGTACACCGTCTGCTACTCGGGAGACTACCTGTAAGGAACACACTAGCAGTGCATAGGTTCACAAAAGCAGCATACACTGTGCAGTGTATATATACTGTAGGGATTTGCTCTGGTAGGCAGGGTAAGCGGGCGCAACACAGAGGCGAGACCTTGGTTGAAAAGCAAAAGTTCAGTGTTTATTCACACAAAAAGCCAGAAAAAAAACACAATACTTGGCAGGGCCCTGGTGTTAATTCACACAGCAAAAGTCCACAGAACTCAAAAACACGTCATCTGGCTGTCCACAGCAGGCTTTATGGTGCCTGGCTTCCAGCTGGCAGCTCTCATGCAGCTCTCAGCCTTGTAGTATGGCAGAACTCCTCAGCTCCCAAAACACAGAGTTTCACTATCACCTGGAGGTTCATACCACACCCAGATGAGCTGCTGGCTGGGCTTTTAAACCCCAGTCCAGAACCTGGCCTGGACGTGGGGAACAGGCACCCACCCTGCTCTTTGGCTGCTCCCAATAAGAACCGGCCCGGATCGGCTTTACAGCCACACTAAGTAAAACAGTGTCAGCGAGCACTAGCTGCCGCTGACACAAAATTACTGATTCTTATCTCACCGAGGCCAGGAACCTCGGTGACACGTACCTTTCGTCAATGACGGACCCCTGCGCCTTCCTACACATTGCAGAATAAGAGCAGATACTGAGGATTACATGCAGTATACAGGACAGGAGAAGTGGTACTGTGCAGTGAATATATATATACAGAATAAGAGCAGATACTGAGGATTACACCCAGTATACAGGACAGGAGAAGTGGTACTGTGCAGTGTATATATATACAGAATAAGAGCAGATACTGAGGATTACACCCAGTATACAGGAGTAAGTAAACAACACTGCAACTCATGCCCTGTATATTGGGTGTAATTCTGAATATCTGTATATATATACAGTACAGACCAAAAGTTTGGACACATCTTCTCATTCAAAGAGTTTTCTTTATTTTCATGACTATGAAAATTGTAGATTCACACTGAAGGCATCAAAACTATGAATTAACACATGTGGAATTATATACATAATAAAAAAGTGTGAAACAACTGAAAATATGTCATATTCTAGGTTCTTCAAAGTAGCCACCTTTTGCTTTGATTTCTGCTTTGCACACTCTTGGCATTCTCTTGATGAGCTTCAAGAGGTAGTCACCTGAAATGGTTTTCACTTCACAGGTGTGCCCTGTCAGGTTTAATAAGTGGGATTTCTTGCCTTATAAATGAGGTTGGGACCATCAGTTGCGTTGTGGAGAAGTCAGGTGGATGCACAGCTGATAGTCCTACTGAATAGACTGTTAGAATTTGTATTATGGCAAGAAAAAAGCAGCTAAGTAAAGAAAAACGAGTGGCCATCACTACTTTAAGAAATGAAGGTCAGTCAGTTCGAAAAATTGGGAAAACTTTGAAAGTGTCCCCAAGTGCAGTCACAAAAACCATCAAGCGCTACAAAGAAACTGGCTCACATGCGGACCGCCCCAGGAAAGGAAGACCAAGAGTCACCTCTGCTGCGGAGGATAAGTTCATCCGAGTCACCAGCCTCAGAAATCGCAGGTAAACAGCAGCTCAGATTAGAGACCAGGTCAATGCCACACAGAGTTCTAGCAGCAGACACATCTCTAGAACAACTGTTAAGAGGAGACTGTGTGAATCAGGCCTTCATGGTAGAATATCTGCTAGGAAACCACTGCTAAGGACAGGCAACAAGCAGAAGAGACTTGTTTGGGCTAAAGAACACAAGGAATGGACATTAGACAAGTGGAAATCTGTGCTTTGGTCTGATGAGTCCAAATTTGAGATCTTTGGTTCCAACCACCGTGTCTTTGTGCGACGCAGAAAAGGTGAACGGATGGACTCTACATGCCTGGTTCCCACCATGAAGCATGGAGGAAGAGGTGTGATGGTGTGGGGGTGTTTTGCTGGTGACACCGTTGGGGATTTATTCAAAATTGAAGGCATACTGAACCAGCATGGCTACCACAGCATCTTGCAGCGACATGCTATTCCATCCGGTTTGCGTTTAGTTGGACCATCATTTATTTTTCAACAGGACAATGACCCCAAACACACCTCCAGGCTGTGTAAGGGCTATTTGACCATGAAGGAGAGTGATGGGGTGCTGCGCCAAATTACCTGGCCTCCACAGTCACCGGACCTGAACCCAATCGAGATGGTTTGGGGTGAGCTGGACCGCAGAGTGAAGGCAAAAGGGCCAACAAGTGCTAAGCATCTCTGGGAACTCCTTCAAGACTGTTGGAAGACCATTTCAGGTGACTACCTCTTGAAGCTCATCAAGAGAATGCCAAGAGTGTGCAAAGCAGTAATCAAAGCAAAAGGTGGCTACTTTGAAGAACCTAGAATATGACATATTATCAGTTGTTTCACACTTTTTTGTTATGTATATAATTCCACATGTGTTAATTCATAGTTTTGATGCCTTCAGTGTGAATCTACAATTTTCATAGTCATGAAAATAAAGAAAACTCTTTGAATGGGAAGGTGTGTCCAAACTTTTGGTCTGTACTGTATATATATATATATATATATATATATATATACACACAACTTCTCTATTTTTTATACTGATGATAGATAGATAGATAGACACAAAGAAACATACACACACATGCATACATACAGATATACAGGTACATACACATACATACATACATACATACATATATACAGGTGCATACACATACATATATACATATATACAGGTACATACACATACATACATACATATATACAGGTACATACACATACATATATACAGGTACATACACATACATGCATACATACATATATACAGGTACACACACATACATACATACATATATACAGGTACATACACATACATACATACATATATACAGGTACATACACACACATACATACATATATACAGGTACACACACATACATACATATATACAGGTACATACACATACATACATACATACATATATACAGGTACATACACATACATATATACAGGTACATACACATACATACATATATACAGGTACACACACACATACATATATACAGGTACATACACATACATACATATATACAGGTACATACACACACATACATACATATATACAGGTACACACACATATATACAGGTACACACACATACATACATATATACAGGTACACATACATACATATATACAGGTACATACACATACATACATATATTCAGGTACATACACATACATATTTACAGGTACATACACATACATACATACATACATATATACAGGTACACACACATACATACATATATACAGGTACATACACATACATATATACAGGTACATACACATACATACATATATACAGGTACATACACATACATACATACATACATATATACAGGTACACACACATACATATACAGGTACATACACATACATATTTACAGGTACATACACATACATACATACATACAGATATACAGGTACACACACATACATACATACATACATATATACAGGTACATACACATACATATATACAGGTACATACACATACATACATATATGACACACTACAAGATCTAAAGAGTCTTCTATAGACATAGTCGGGGCACCAGGTCTCTGAGATAACATCAATTTAGAGACCATAAAACTTTCACACCCTTATCTGTCAGATAATTAAGGACTCATTCTCAAGATCTTTTATATGTTGTTCAGTTTTTTTTTTCAAATGTCCATTCATTCCCCCCATGCCTCTGTTCTTATTGTATATATATTGCTGTTTCTACAGGTACACACACACACATACATACATATATACAGGTACACACACACATACATACATATATACAGGTACACACACACACATACATACATATATACAGGTACATACACACATACATACATATATACAGGTACACACACACATGCATACATATATACAGGTACATACACACATACATATATACAGGTACACACACATACATATATACAGGTACACACACACACACAAATACATACATACAGGTACATACACACACACACATGCATACATATATACAGGTGCATACACACACATACATACATATATACAGGTACACACACACACACACACACAAATACATACATATATACAGGTACACACACATAAATACATACATACAGGTACAGACACACACACACATGCATACATATATACAGGTACATACACACACATACATACATATACACAGGTACACACACACACATGCATACATATATACAGGTACACACACACACATACATATATACAGGTACACACACACACATACATATATACAGGTACACACACACAATTCTCCTTATCCTGCAATGTTTTGGAGGCTTGAGGACCTTTGTGATAATGTAATGGTAGGGTGATGGACCTTTGAAATGATAGATCATGTGACATGCACAAATCATAGGTCCCATAGCTCCTATATCCTACCATTACATTATCCCAAAGGTCTTTCACCCTTTGCTGCACACATCTATGCCTAGGTATTGTGGTTTTGTTGCAGCGGTTGCCACAATTTATTTCCAAAATCTCAACGAAACCATGATGTAATGTAATCTTTAAAGACTTAGATGTTTGTTGGCCTGTGCAAGAGTACAGTGCTGGAAGCTAAACTGCTGCCCCCCTGCAGTCCTAGCACAGCGCCGCCTGAGGCCACTGCCTCACATTGCCTCATTATGGATATGCCCCTGGAAGTGAGAATGAAACAGAATGCACACAGAAGAATATCCGTATTTTGCAGATGCCTTGATTGGAGACACAAAGACGGAGAAGGCCCTGTGCATGAGGCCTTAGTTGCGACATGATTGTATTTGTACTAACCTCATTAGTGCATGCATCATGTTAGTACGTGTTTATTCCCTTTCCACATTCGAATTGGATGATAGCCACTAAGTGTCCATGTAGGTTCTAATTAATAACTATCTTCTATACCATAACATCTAGTAAGAACATTCATATGACAAACAAACAAACTAACTAAAATCTTACAATACCCATCATTTAGCCTTTTTCGTGTAGCTGTGGACTTGGTCCATGGGATTGGTCCTGTTATTGTATTTTATCTAAAGGCTGAGCTGAGATAGGTAAGTATTACATATGTGTAGACGTGACTTACACATCAGATCTGGACTTGCCCTGCTGTCTGCTCCTCCAGAAAAGTCTCTCTCTCCATCACCCCGATCTCCATGCCAATGCTGCCGACATCTGAGAAGAACAGCTGGAAGGACATTCAGGAGTTGAAGCGTTGGCCTTTATATAATGTTATGTAGCCGGGAGAGGAGAATTCCCTCCAGGATAACAGCTGTCAACCAGAGTCCCTCAAGGACGTCTGTGCGACAGAAAAAGAAGTTGTCTAATTAAACTTATGTCTATTCCCTGAAAACAAGTCAGAGCTGATGAAACCTACGGTTATATAGAGATGGCAAACATTCCGAGCTATAGACCACAGGTACCTAATCCATGGAAATCATCATTATCTGAAATGCGAAGTCATTGATTACATGATACAAATGTACATTATTATGGGGGCCGCCATCTTCACGTTGCGGATAAAGATTTAGAGATTTACTTTACATTACCCACATGACCATTACAAATCTATAGTCTGGGATCTTGTATCGATGAATGTTGTGGGCATGTTCAACGCCCATACGTGCGACTAGAGTCCTTTTAAGATGTAATCAATGTAATTTTTCATGACACCAGTTGCATTTCAGCAATGAGGGATAGGGTTCCCCTTTCAGTAGATATGTTGGTCCCCAGGAGAGGAATGCCAGAGTGGGTTAAGGGTGGCCTTTAATGTCCCTTTAGGTGTTGTGGCTGTGCACTTGTCACGGTGCTCCGACCTGGATATCCAGAAACCCCAGGCATTGCCAGAGGAAGCAGAGCAAATAGGGTGAATAGGTGGTGGAGAGGATGATGAAAAAAGTTGAGTCCAGACTTTGTATATAGTTCAACTGCAGCTTTACTTTGCATAAACGTTTCTTTAAACTGTATACAGACTTGGTCTTGGTTTCCAGCAAGATTTTGCATGCAAATGGTAGGCAAACACTCTGGGCTCTGCTACATCTGTTACTCTTTGGCCCTGCTGAGGTGACAGAATTAAATAGGAACTTTTCCTTTTGCTTTCTGATGCAACTTCTCTCTTTGTCTGACTCTATGGCAAGGCACAGGGCAACTTTTTTCTGGCTAGTGAGACTTTTAGAAGTGGTCTCTCTGCTCCAGCAGAACTGGAGGTGTTCTGGCTGGTGCGGGCAACACATGTCCAGGGGGGACGCAGCACTGCAGGCCTGCTCCCTTATAAGGGGGTCAGCTAGCACTCAACTACTAAACTGGAACTAATTGGTCCCCACCCTTCCTGCAGGACCTGGGACTCGCCCACTCCTCCACAGGGGGCGTTAGAATGGACTGGAAGATTCCATTCTATTCTATATACTGCTCTGCCATATTCGCTGCCACCTGCTGGTGAACCAGGCACATTGCATTTGAACATAAACAGTTGCATAACAGGAAATGCACAATATATGGGACCTGGAATAAATGTATAAAATGACATTGAGATTGCATACCCAGATAGAAACAGGGCGTAGGTGTGGTAATGCCACTCGGGGCATTACATTCCCCCTTACTTAAGAGGCAAGCCGTCCTCGGCTTGTGCTTAGGAGGTGCTAAAAGGGTACCAAATAAAAATTAAGGTGCTGTATTAAACCATGTACTATTTACTAGTTGATAAAACAACTGCTACCAAAAGGTCTCTGCCCGTATGAGTAGGGTATACATTTACTGCTTTCCCTCTCGGTATAAACCAGAGAACCAAAAGGTAAGCAAAAAGCGCTCATTACTGGCTTTCTTTCAAATATTGTGGCCACTAATATCAAAGAAAGCATGGGGGTGTCTTCACTCCGTAATCTTACCATTATACAATGAAATGCCCGCAAATAGAAGGGTGGCCTAATCCTGTACTCCCTTCCAGCACCAAGGTCTAATCATGCTTTACGCTTTGTCGCCTTGATATATGTACAGGTAGCTACAAAATTTCCATAAGGCAGTGCACAAGACCTTAGAACATAAATAATTAGGGGAGGAACTGGACTTCTCCCTAACAGGGGGCGTTAGAATGGACTGGAATATTCCATTCTATTCTATCTACTTCTCCGCCATTTTCGCTGCCAGATATTGGTGAACATGCTCTGAGATATGAGCAGAGGTCATTGTGCAAGGATCAGTAGATAAACTGTGTCCCTAGCCTATTATCATTGGTTGATCCTGTGTTATCTGCCTTGAGGTGTTACCCTTAGTGTGGAAACTTGGAAGTGAAATGAAATGTAAGAAATGGCTATGCCTTGGTCCAGCAGCTCAGCCTTCTTTCCTAAAAATAAGTGCACATAGTGTAATGGTCAGCATTCGGCTTCTGATTATCATCATTTACTTTTAGTGATATTACTGGTGATATTACTGGTGATATTACTGGTGGTTTTGGACAATGATTTGACTGTGGCCTGTAATATTCAAAGAACACTAAAATCTGAAAATACACAAAAGTAATATAAATAATATCCAATGAAATAGATATAATCCACGGCAATCACACAACTTATATAAAGACCACTTTTTTAAACACAATGCACGATGCAGGGAGTAGTACTCAACAGATGCAGCAGGTCAAAGGCTGTTTCGCGTCATATGGCAGTTTGTCAAGGCCTGACGAGATCAGGCGTAATCACGCCATTTTACCCAGGCATCTAGTCCACCAAGTTAACCATTTAATTTCACAGTGAAACTTTAAAATGTTAAATAATCCAAAATACTCAGAAAAGTATAAATGGTCACCATTATATTGATATGACCAAACTACTAAAACCCATAAGAACAATAATTTTCAAAGGAAAGAGGATAGATGATTTCTAGGGATGAGCGATTTCTAGAGATGAGCGAATCGAAGTTGACAAAGTGGAATTCGATCCAAATTTCAGGAAAAAAATTATTTACACCAAAGCCAAATATTCTCACGCTTCGTGGTAAGAAATGAAGTTTTTTTTTTTTAATGGCTGCTGCACGTGTTAGGACATGGAGCAAAGAACTCTAGGAACGAGGGATCACCCACAATGCTATGCATGCAGCCAATCAGCAGCCAGCCAGCCCTGTGATGTCACAGCCCTATAAATAGCCTCAGCCATCTTGGATTCTGCTATTTTCCAGTGTACGCTAGGGACAGTGCTAGGAAAAACTTCATTGTGCTGAAAAAACTATTTACAAGTTCAAGGAAAGATTATTCAATGTGTAGGGAAAGGATAGGGAGTAGAGTTGAGCAGAAACCTGGATGTTCGGGTTCGGCAGGTTCGGCCGAACTTGAAAAAAAAGTTCGGGTTTGGGACCTGAACTTGACCCGAACTTGACCCCGAACCATTGAAGTCGATGGGCACCCAAACTTTTGGGCACTAAAATGGCTCTAAAATAGTCCTGGAAAAGGGCTAGAGGGCTGCAAAAGGCATCAAAATGTGCTTAAGAACTGTTCTGCAAACAAATGTGGATAGGGAAATGTCTTAAAATAACATAAAATACTGAAAAAATAAAAATAACAATCTGGATCTAGGAGTAGGAGGTTAAGGAGGCGGTGGATGGGTGCGTGTGGCGGTGTAGGTGGAATAGGTAGCCAACACTGATTTGTGTTATTTTTTATTTTTTAAATATTGGGACATATAACAAAATAAAACTAAGAATAAGTGCACTTGAGTACAAGAATGGATGGTTGAGGCTGGTATAAATGTCTATTCTGCACAAGGTACGGACAAGTCCTGTGGGATCCCTGCCTGGTTCATTTTAATAAACGTAAGCTTGTCCACATTGACTGCGGCCTGTGATAATGCTCTCTGCCGGGCTAAACACACGTTCACACTATACACTGGCTGCAGGGCAGGTCAGCACCTCCAAGGCTGACAAAGCTTTTCCACATTTGGGCCATGCTAACCCTGCCTTCTCAGGTGCTGGCGGTGCCCCAGCTGCGTTGACGATCTCTTCCTCCTCCTCTGCCTTCGCCTTGTGCTTCCACTGTGCCCCGCTGTCAGGTGGGACAAATAAAAAAAAAGAAAACAAAGAATCATTGCACTTGACTTGAGTACAAGAATGTATGTTTGATGTTGGTATAAATGTCTATTCTACACAAGGTACAGACAAGTCTTGTGGGATCCAGGCCTGGTTCATTTTAATAACCGTGAGCTTGTCCACGTTGGCTGTGGACAGGCGGCTGCGTCTGTCTTTGATGACGCCTCCTGCCGTGCTAATTGCACGTTCAGAGAGTACACTGGCTGCAGGGCAGGCCAGCACCTCCAAGGCATACAGGGCAAGCTCTGGTCATGTGGACAATTTGGAGACCCAGAAGTTTAATGGGGCAGAACCATCAGTCAGTACGTGTAGTCGTTTGCACAGGTACTGTTCCACCATGTTGTTCAAATGCTGCCTCCTGCTAACACGCTCCATATCAGCAGTTGGGGCCGGTTGTTGCAGCGAAGTGACAAAGCTTTTTAACATGTTGGCCATGCTAACCCTGCCTTCTGAGGTGCTGGCGCTGACACAACTGCGTTGGCGACCTCTTCATCCTCCTCACCTGCCTTCGCCTTGTACTTCCACTTGTCCCCCGGCGTCAGTCGGGAATGCTCTCAGGAGCGCGTCTACCAGCGTGCGCCTGCAGTCGCGCATCTTCCGATAACGCTTCAGTAAGGGAATTAAGGACGGCACATTGTCTTTGTAACAGGGATCCAGCAGGGTGGCCACCCAGTAGTCAGCACAGGTTAAAATGTGGGCAAATCTGCAGTTGTTGCGCAGGCACTGCAGCATGTAGTCGCTCATGTGTGCCAGGCTGCCCAGAGGTAAGGACAAGCTGTCCTCTGTGGGAGGCGTATCGTCTGCTTCCTCCGTATCCCCCCAGCCACGCACCAGTGATGGGCCCGAGCTGCATTGGATGCCACTCCACTGTGAACATGCTTTATCCCCATCCTCCTCCTCATCCTCCTCGTCCTCCAGTAGTGGGCCCCGGCTGGCCAAATTTGTACCTGGCCTCTGATGTTGCAAAAATCCTCTTTCTGAGCCACTTCTAAAAGACTGGCCTGAAAGTGTTAAAGATGACCGCTCTTTCTCCTCCTCGTCCTGGGCCACATCCTCTTCCATCATCGCTCTAAGTGTTTTCTCAAGGAGACATAGAAGTGGTATTGTAACGCTAATAACGGCGTCATCGCCTAAGGCCATGTTGGTGGAGTACTCGAAACAGCGCAACAGGGCACACAGGTCTCGCATGAAGGCTCAGTCATTGGTGGTGAAGTGGTGCTGTTCCGCAGTGCGACTCACCCGTGCATGCTGCAGCTTAAACTCCACTATGGCCTGCTGCTGCTCGCACAGTCTGTCCATCATGTGCAAGGTGGAGTTCCAACTGGTGGGCACTCGCATATGAGGTGGTGAGCGGAAAGGCCGAAGTTACGCTGTAGAGCAGATAGCCCAGCGGCGCCAAGATGAGAACGCCGGAAGCGCGCACAGACGGCCCGCACTTTATGCAGCAGCTCTGACATGTCGGGGTAGTTGTGAATGAACTTCTGCACCACCAGCTAGTCCCAGAGCTGCAACGAGATTTTGCCCATTATCGCACACCACCAGGCCGGGCTTGAGGCTCACCGGCAGCAACCACTCGTCGGTCTGTTGTTCTATACCCCTCCACAACTCCTGCGCGGTGTGGGGCCTGTTCCCCAAACACATCAGTTTCAGAACGGCCTGCTGACGTTTACCCCTGGCTTTGCTGAAGTTGGTGGTGAAGGTCTGTCGCTGACCGGATGAGGAGGTGGTAGAAGAGGAGGAGGAAGCCGAGTAGGAAGAGGAGGCAACAGGAGGCAAAAGAATGATGCCCTGCGATCCTTGGCGGCGGAAGGACGTGCGCCAAACAGCTCTCCGCCTGGGGCCCAGCCGCCACTACATTTACCCAGTGTGCAGTTAGGGAGATATAGCGTCTCTGGCCGTGCTTACTGGTCCACATATCTGTGGTTAGGTGGACCTTGCCACAGATGGCGTTGCACAGTGCACACTTGATTTTATCCGATACTTGGTTGTGCAGGGAGGGCACGGCTCTCCTGGAGAAGTAGTGGCGGCTGGGAACGACCTACTGTGGGACAGCAAGCGACATGAGCTGTTTGAAGCTATCCGTCTCCACCAGCCTGAATGACAGCATTTCCAAGGCCTGCAGTTTAGAAATGCTGGCATTCAGGACCAGGGATCAAGGGTGACTAGGTGGGAATATACACTTTTTCTCAAAGGTTTGTGAGATGGAGAGCTGAACGCTTCCGTGTGACATGGTGGAGATGCTTGGTGACGGAGGTGGTGTTGTTGATGGCACATCCTCTGTTAGCTGGGCGGCAGGTGCCAACGTTCCTCCAGAGGCGGAGGAGGAGGCCGAGGCAGCAGCAGAAGAGGGAGCAAGAGGGGCCTGAGTCCTTTCTTGGTTTTGAAGGTGCTTACTCCACTGCAGCCCGTGTTTCGCATGTAGATGCCTGGTCATGCAGTTTGTGCTAAGGTTCAGAACGTTAATGCCTCGCTTCAGGGTCTGATGGCACAGCATGCAAACCACTCGGGTCTTGTCGTCAGCACATTTTGTGAAGAAGTGCCATGCCAGGGAACTCCTTGATGCTGCCTTTGGTGTGCTCGGTCTCTGCTGACGGTGGCCAGTAGCAGGCAAACTGTTTTGGCGACGGCTGCTCTGCTTTTGCACCCTGCTCCCGCTTTTGCTACGCTGTTGGCTTGTTCTCACCACTGCCTCTTCCTCTGAACTCTGAAAGTCAGTGGCAAGACCTTCATTTCATGTGGGGTCTAGGACCTCATCGTCCCCTGCATCGTCTTCCACCCAGTCTTGCTCCCCAGTCTTGCTATTTACAAGTTCAAGGAAAGATTATTCAATGTGTAGGGAAAGGATAGGGAGTAGAGTTGAGCAGACACCTGGATGTTCGGGTTCGGCAGGTTCGGCCGAACTTGAAAAAAAAAGTTCGGGTTCGGGACCTGAACTTGACCCGAACTTGACCCCGAACCTGAACTCCATTGAAGTCGATGGGGACCCAAACTTTTGGGCACTAAAATGGCTCTAAAATAGTCCTGTAAAAGGGCTAGAGGGCTGCAAAAGGCATCAAAATGTGCTTAAGAGCATGGCAACTGTTCTGCAAACAAATGTGGATAGGGAAATGTCTTAAAATGATGATGTGTTTCGTCATCATCAGAGACGTGCTGAGGTGGTAGTTCCATGTCCTCATCAGGAAACATAAGTGGTTGTGCGTCTATGTCTTTCACCGCTGGGGAAGGGCTAGGTGGATGCCCTTGGGAAACCCTGCCAGCAGAGTCTTCAAACAGCATAAGATGTTTGCCTCATAGTTAGCATTTACAAAGCAAAGTAAAAAGTGGTTAAGTCTGTTAAAAATAATTAACCGCTAATAAAAACCCTGATGTAGGGTATTGCACTCAGTTTTTATTTATTTTTTTACTCTATATGACAGCGGTATTTGTGGCCTAAATGTGACAGTCACTTATGCATGTGTAATCCTAGATGTGCAGTATATTACAGGCTTTTTTCACCCTAGTAACCAAAAAGCCGTATTTCTGGCCTAAATGTGACAGTCACTTATGCATATCTAATCCTAGATGTGCAGTATATCAGAGGCTTTTTTCACCCCAGTATGTGCAGTACGCCAGTCCCTTAGGGTGAGCGAATGTGAGGTCACGGGGGTCAGTTAACAGACCGAGGGTTGCTCTTAGTACTCACAGTTTGTAGGATACCCTGGGCAGGCATACAGCAGTGATGGAGAGGCTGGCACGTAGGTCCTCTGGGGCACTCTCTGGATATAGGGACCAGGCAGGGTGATAGGTGAGGTGCCCTAGGTGTTGTAGGTTTAGCGTGCCTGTGGCTGGATCCATTACAGTTTGTGACGCCAGTGCCGGTAACGCTGGCACACCGAATGTTAGGAGGAATAATGGAGGTACACACCGTTGTAGAGAACTAGAATTCCTCTTTACTGAACAGTTCAACTATGTACAATCTTCAGACAGTTCCATGTAAAGAATATTTTGTAACAGGCAGGCTTCACATAAATGGCAGGCAAAATCCTAGCAAGATACTCAGAGGGAATAACACTCACAGATCAGGCTGTACTTTCTGCAGAATCCTGTCTGGCTTTCTCCAAGGCCCGTATGCCTAATAGCTGGCTTTATCCTTGGGTAGGGAAACCTTCCTCTGGTATAAATCATCTTGCTGTAAATAAACTTCTGCCCTTCAGCTTTCTACTTGGCTGGATAAGATTGGCACTGCCCTGTACTTTGCAAGATGCAGGATATCTTCAGGAGGAAACTTGTTCTCCTGGCATAACCTCTGAGCTTCACTTGCTCAGCCCTTCAGGAAGGCTAGACTGAACTACTTAGCCTCCTGGACTAAACTGGACTAACTCTTTCCTGTCTGGGCCTAACTATATATACTAGGGGGTTTTCTAGCTCCCTCTACAGCTTGGGAGGAGAAACTACACCCCTAGCAGGCCTGGTACACAGGAAATAACATGAAAATATGCATCACATACAATACAAAACACAATAGCAATCTCCCACAGGAGGTAGGGGACAACATGACCCAATTGACCCTTAGTAGTGTCCACCTTTACGTAGTGGGACACTATATATGCCAAAGCCGTATTTATGGCCTAAATGTGACAGTCGCTTATGTTTGTCTAATCCCAGATGTGCAGTATAATAGAGGCTTTTTTCACCCCAGTAACCAAAAAGCCATATTTCTGTCCTAAATGTGACAATCACTTATGCACGTGTAATCCCAGATGTGCACTATATTTAAAATATGCATTTTTTTTAACCCCAGTAAGCAAAAAGCTGTATTTCTGGACTGCACCCACAAAACACATTTGCTGTAGATCGCTAAGTGCAAAAAACAGTTCTTGATAAGATTTCTCCCTGATCTCTCCCTCGCAGCAGCTGCAGTCTCTCCCTACACTGATCAGAGCAGAGTGACGGGCGGCGCTACGTGACTCCAGCTTAAATAGAGGCTGGGTCACGTGCTGCAGTTGGCCAATCACAGCCATGCCAATAGTAGGCATGGCAGTGATGGCCTCTTGGGGCAAGTAGTATGACGCTTGTTGATTGGCTGCTGTGCAGCCTTTCAAAAAGCGCCAAGAAAATGCCGAACACCGAACTCGAACCCGAACTTTTACATAAATGTTCGGGTTCGGGTTCGCTCATCCACACTATAAAAGGAGAACAGGGTGGAATAGGGGAGTGTACAGCCTGGGTAATAGGAGCGATTCTATTACACCTTGCTCAACTAATTGGGGATCCAAAATGTGCAAAATGCTCAGTAATTTCAGCAAACCTTGCTAGTTATTGGGGTGCAAGTGCTGTGTTATACAGCCATTTACAAAGTGTATTAATAGGAAACATACATACCTCTTATTAGCCGTTCTGCAGTGATTTTTGATAGTTATACTTTTTTGGGGGGTCTTTTAATAGGAAAAAAAAAATACATCTTAATTGCTGTTCTGTGGTGAAGTTACATTGTACTACAGCCATTTATGGGGTGTATTCGAAGGAAATATACGTACTGTACGTCCTATTAGCCATTCTGCGATGAATTTTGATTGTTATATATTTTTTTTGTGGTGTATTAATATGAAAAATAATGCGTCTTAATTGCCATTCTGCAGTAAAGTTACATTGTACTACAGCCTTTTTTGTGGTGTATTATTTAAATTTTCATTTAATTCCTTTATTATACAGTATGTCAGACAGACAAGTGACAGGCCCTTCAAAGGAAACGGGCAGTGGCCAAAATGTTTCTGTCACAGGCAGAAGTAGCAACAGAAGAAGAGAAGGGTGGCAGCAGCCTGAGCTCCCAGTGTCATCTAGCGGTTGTGTCTTGACCAGCAATCCAGAGGTGCTTGAATGGTTTGTCGCAAGTGACATCAGACACCCCCAGCCAAGAATCAGTGGGTGCTGCTGACACAACGCTTAGTTGGCATGGCCCGGGAGCAGGCCCTGTGCCTCCAACTGTCCTCAACCTGCCT
The DNA here is from genome assembly GCF_014858855.1 of Bufo gargarizans. NCBI lineage: Eukaryota > Metazoa > Chordata > Amphibia > Anura > Bufonidae > Bufo > Bufo gargarizans. Next base: position 8,127,573 of record NC_058081.1, on the reverse strand, counting down.
CTGTCATTTTCTGTTCCCTCAGCACGAGAAGTAATATATGCTGTAGGCTCGGCTCCACTCAGCGAGGACAAGCTACTAGAGGACAGTCAGCAGCTACTGGCCAGCCAAGATCTGGAGGAGATATCTGCCGCTTCCTTCGGTAGGCGGGCAAGTAGTGATGATGAGAGTCGCATGGGAGCAGATGTTGCGAGCGGTCAGGCTCCCGGCCCTGAGACCGTTAAGGGGGACATTAGTGACATGCAGACAGTAGCGGATGAATATGATGTAGATTATTGCACTGGGTTGCCGGGTCAAGAAGGGGCTTCATCATCAGGAGAAGAGGGTGGCAGCTTGCGCATAAGGCAGCGGTTGAGCCAGCAAGGTGGTAGCATGGCAGAGAGTCAGCAGGGTGGCAGCAGTGGGAGGTCGGGAGCCAAACGTGCCCGGGCTAGACCACCCACTTTGAAGGAGCCTACCTGCTCAGAAAGTAGCGGTGCAGGGGTTCAAGGAGGCAGCAGTAGCAGGCAGCGTTGGAGGGAAAATGGCATACTCGGCAGTGTGGCAATTTTTTGTTAAGCCGCTGGAGAGGGTGAACATGGCAATTTGTCGAATTTGTGGGCAGAAGGTGAAGCGTGGCTAGGGCGCCAATGTTGGCACAACGGCCTTGTGTCAACACATGCAGCGTCACCATAAAGTGGCCTTGGAGAACTGTGGCTCCGATGTGGTGGTCCAGCCTGCCGAAAACTGCTGCATATTTCTTAGCCAAAAGGACAGTACCAGCCCTGCACAAATATGTAGAACAGAAGGTGGGCCAGTCCGTGAGCCTGTCGGTGTCTGCCAAAGTGCATGGCAGTGCTGACGTGTGGAGCTGTAACTATGATCAGGGACAATATATGTCCTTTATAACCCACTGGGTGATTGTGGTTCCTGCACAGCCAACTTGGCCAGGTCACCATGAAGCTTCAGCCTCCATGCTGTCACGCCTTTGGTCCTGCGACAATGCCAGCCTCTGCCTCCTCATCCTCCACCGTGTCCTCAGCCTCCACTGCAGGGACAATTCACAGTGCCCCTCCAGCATACCACATGCGCAGGGTACGACGCTTTCACGCTGTTCTGCACCTAGTTTGTCTGGGCAAACGGAGTCACACAGGGGAAGAACTGCTCCGTGTCCTTCATCGAGAAATTTAATTCTGGCTTTCTTCTTGAGAACTCAAAATCGGAACCATGGTGACCGACAACGGGAAGGACATGGTGTCGGTGCTGCGTCAAGGAGGGCTGAGCCATACACCCTGCATGTCACACGTGTTCAATATGGTTGTCAAGCGGTTCATGAGGTCTTCACCCCATCTGCAAGGAAATGCAGGAAACGTTGCATGCACTTCAGGCACTCGTACACCACAAAGCACTCCCTCCTTGAGCTGCAGCGGCAGTATGGCATCCACGAACATAGGCTGATATGTGACGTTTCCACCTGTTGGAATTCCACCCTCCATATGTTGAACCGAATGTATGAACAGAGAAAGGTCATAAATGATTTCTTGATGGTACATGTGGACAGAGGTACTCCCCTGTGTAACTTCGATGTTAGCCAGTGGCAGCTCATGCATGACACCTGCCATTTGCTCCGGCCCTTTGAGGATGCCACTTTGTTTGTCAGTCATCAGGACTACGGGATGAACAACGTAATACCACTGATTCATGTACTGTATCCGATGCTGCTAAATCTGGCTGGCCAGAGAACAGGAGACATGGCGACTACATCTCACGGCCACATTAGTCCTGTAGGGGCTGAACTGATAGAGGAGGACATTGGAGCACAAGCACTGTGTAGCGAAATGGGTGGTTTTTACACACAGGTGACAGGAGAGGAGGAGCAGGAACAGCCAAAGGAGTTACAGAGCGATGAGGAAGACGAGGCAGAGGACCCAGACACACCGTGGCAGTATGCAGTGGAGATGGAGGCAGGGAGTCCCTCCAAGTCACTTGCACAAATGGCCCAATGCATGCTCAGTTGCTTGCGAAGTGACAGCCGAATTGTCACTATTCGGCAGAGGGATGACTACTGGCTATCCAAGATGTTAGACCCTCACAACCGGTCCAAAATGGGGGCCTTTTTACACCCACTGAGAGGGAGGACAAACTGAACTACTATCGAGACATCCTATGTAGTCAGTTGGCCACTGCCTATGTTCACCGTCGCCCATCTGTGGGTCCTACTGTGGGGGTCCTTTGTGCTTACGTTTCACTGCCATTGCTGCTTGGGGAGGGTGGGGGGGTTGGAGCAGTACAAACTCCATCAGCAGCAACCTAAGTCTAGAGTCACTGATAAGCAGTTTTTTTCACCCGCCTTCTGAAGAAAGTACTCACCAGCAGCAGCAGATAGACATTGAGCAGTACCTGAACCAGCCACCCCACATCCTCTAGAATACTGGGCAGCCAAACTCGATTTGTGGCTGCAACTGACCGAGTTTGACCCGGACAAGATTTTCTGCCCGGCCAGCGGCATCAAAGCGGGTGTTTAGTGTAGTGGGGGCTATAGGTATCCCAAGGAGAACTCACCTGTCTACCCAAAATTAGTAATGTCCCGAACTATTCGCCGGCGAATAGTTCCCGGCGAACATAGCTTGTTTGCGTTCGCGGCTGCGGGCGAACATATGCGATGTTCGGTCCGCCCCCTATACATCATCATTAGGCCTCCTGCACACGAACGTTGTGTGCATCCGTGGCCGTTGTGCCGTTTTCCGTTTTTTTTCACGGACCCATTGACTTTCAATGGGTCCGTGGAAAAATCGGAAAATGCACCGTTTGGCAGCCGCATCCGTGAGCCGTGTTTCCTGGCCGTGAAAAAAATATGACCTGTCCTATTTTTTTCACGGCCAACGGTTCACGGGCCCATTCAAGTCAATGGGTCCGTGAAAGAACACGGATGCACACAAGATTGGCATCCGTGTCCGTGATCCGTGGCCGTAGGTTAGTTTCATACAGACGGATCCGAAGATCCGTCTGCATAAAAGCTTTTTCAGAGCTGAGTTTTCACTTCGTGAAAACTCAGATCCGACAGTATATTCTAACACAGAAGCGTTCCCATGGTGATGGGACGCTTCTAGTTAGAATACACTACAAACTGTGTACAAGACTGCCCCCTGCTGCCTGGCAGCACCCGATCTCTTACAGGGGGATATGATAGTGCGGCACCTGACGGGGTTAATTGTACTATCATATCCCCCTGTAAGAGATCAGGGCTGCCAGGCAGCAGGGGGCAGACCCCCCCCCTCCCCAGTTTGAATATCATTGTGCGGCCCCCCCCCTCCCCTGTTGTTAACTCGTTGGTGGCCAGTGTGCGCACCCCCCTCCCTCCCTCCCTCTATTGTTTTAATACATTTGGGGCCAGTGTGCGCGCGCCCCCCCAACCCCCCCCTCCCTCCCTCTATTGTTTTAATACATTGGGGCCAGTGTGCGCACCCCCCCAACCCCCCCCCCCTCCCTCCCTCCCTCTATTGTAATAGTAGCATTGGGGCCAGTGTGCGCACACACCCCCCCCCCCCCCACCCCCCCGATCATTGGTGGCAGCGGAGTAGAAGATTTTCATACTTACCTGGCTGCTGGCTGCTGCGATGTCTGCGTCCGGCCGGGAGCTCCTCCTACTGGTAAGTGACAGCAATGCGCCGCACAGACCTGTCACTTACCAGTAGGAGGAGCTCCCGGCCGGACACAGAGATCGCAGCAGCCAGCAGCCAGGTACACTGGCCCCAATGCTATTATTACAATAGAGGGAGGGAGGGGGGGGGGGGGGTTGGGGGGCGCGCACACTGGCCCCAATGCTATTATTACAATAGAGGGAGGGAGGGGGGGGGGGTTGGGGGGGGGGCGCGCACACTGGCCCCAATGCTATTATTACAATAGAGGGAGGGAGGGAGGGGGGTGCGCACACTGGCCACCAACGAGTTAACAATAGGGGAGGGGGGGCCCACTGGCCACCAATGAGTTAAAAACAGGGGGGGGGTCTGCCCCCTGCTGCCTGGCAGCACCTGCCAGGCAGCAGGGGACAGTCATGTACACAGTTTTTTTGTATATTCTAACCTGAAGCGTCTCCATCACCATGGGAACGCCTCTGTGTTAGAATATACTGTCGGAAATGAGTTTCACGATGTAGCTCATATCCGACAGTATATTCTAACATAGAGGCGTTCCCATGGTGATGGGGACGCTACAAGTTAAAATATACCATCGGATTGGAGAAAACTCCAATCCGATGGTATAACAGAACTCCAGACTTTACATTGAAAGTCAATGGGGACGGATCCGTTTGAAATGGCACCATATTGTGTCAACATCAAACGGATCCGTCCCCATTGACTTGCATTGTAATTCAGGACGGATCCGTTTGGCTCCGCACGGCCAGGCGGACACCAAAATGACTTTTTTTTCATGTCCGTGGATCCTCCAAAAATCAAGGAAGACCCACGGACGGAAAAACGGTCACGGATCACGGACCTACGGACCCCGTTTTTGCGGACCGTGTAAAAAAACGTTCGTGTGCAGGAGGCCTTAAGTAAACTTTGACCCTCTCTAGGGATGAGCGAACTCGAACTGTATAGTTCGGGTTCGTACCGAATTTTGGGGTGTTCGTGACGCGGACCCGAACCCGGACATTTTCGTGAAAGTCCGGGTTCGGGTTCGGTGTTCGTCGCTTTCTTGGCGCTTTTGTGACGCTTTCTTGGCGCTTTTTAAAAGGCTGCAAAGCAGCCAATCAACAAGCGTCATACTACTTGCCCCAAGAGGCCGTCACAGCCATGCCTACTATTGGCATGGCTGTGATTGGCCAGAGCACCATGTGACCCAGCCTCTATTTAAGCTGGAGTCACATAGCGCCGCCCGTCACTCTGCTCTGATTAGCGTAGGGAGAGGTTGCGGCTGCGACAGTAGGGCGAGATTAGGCGATTAACTCCTCCAAAGGACTTGATTAATCGATCGATCTGCAGCTGTGGATCATTGAGCTGCTGAAATTCAAATGCTCACTGTTTTTAGGCTGCCCAGACCGTTTGTCAGTCACTTTTTTCTGGGGTGATCGGCGGCCATTTTGTGACTTGTGCGGTGCTGCGACCAAGTGCATCCAAGCTGCGACCAAGTGCATTTAACCCTCAATGGTGTGGTTGTTTTTTGGCTAAAGCCTACATCAGGGTGAAGCTGTCACACCAAGTGCATTTAACCAGCAATAGTCTGTTCATTTTTTGGCCATATACTACATCAGGGGCAAGCTGCGCCCGTCACCAAGTGCATTTAACCAGCAATAGTGTGGTTATTTTTTGGCCATATCCCAGTCTAATTCTGTCACTAAATCCATACCGGTCACCCAGCGCCTAAATACTAGGCCTCAAATTTATATCCCGCTGAATTTGAATACAATACATTGGGCCAAATAATATTTTTGTTGTTGTGGTGAACCATAACAATGAGGAAAACATCTAGTAAGGGACGCGGACGTGGACATGGTCGTGGTGGTGTTAGTGGACCCTCTGGTGCTGGGAGAGGACGTGGCCGTTCTGCCACATCCACACGTCCTAGTGTACCAACTACCTCAGGTCCCAGTAGCCGCCAGAATTTACAGCGATATATGGTGGGGCCCAATGCCGTTCTAAGGATGGTAAGGCCTGAGCAGGTACAGGCATTAGTCAATTGGGTGGCCGACAGTGGATCCAGCACGTTCACATTATCTCCCACCCAGTCTTCTGCAGAAAGCGCACAGATGGCGCCTGAAAACCAACCCCATCAGTCCGTCACATCACCCCCATTCATACCAGGGAAACTGTCTCAGCCTCAAGTTATGCAGCAGTCTCTTATGCTGTTTGAAGACTCCGCTGGCAGGGTTTCCCAAGGGCATCCACCTAGCCCTTCCCCAGCGGTGAAAGACATAGAATGCACTGACGCACAACCACTTATGTTTCCTGATGATGAGGACATGGGAATACCACCTCAGCATGTCTCTGATGATGACGAAACACAGGTGCCAACTGCTGCGTCTTTCTGCAGTGTGCAGACTGAACAGGAGGTCAGGGATCAAGACTGGGTGGAAGACGATGCAGGGGACGATGAGGTCCTAGACCCCACATGGAATGAAGGTCGTGCCACTGACTTTCACAGTTCGGAGGAAGAGGCAGTGGTGAGACCGAGCCAACAGCGTAGCAAAAGAGGGAGCAGTGGGCAAAAGCAGAACACCCGCCGCCAAGAGACTCCGCCTGCTACTGACCGCCGCCATCTGGGACCGAGCACCCCAAAGGCAGCTTCAAGGAGTTCCCTGGCATGGCACTTCTTCAAACAATGTGCTGACGACAAGACCCGAGTGGTTTGCACGCTGTGCCATCAGAGCCTGAAGCGAGGCATTAACGTTCTGAACCTGAGCACAACCTACATGACCAGGCACCTGCATGCAAAGCATGAACTGCAGTGGAGTAAACACCTTAAAACCAAGGAAGTCACTCAGGCTCCCCCTGCTACCTCTTCTGCTGCTGCCACCTCGGCCTCTTCCTCTGCCTCTGGAGGAACGTTGGCACCTGCCGCCCAGCAAACAGGGGATGTACCACCAACACCACCACTACCTCCGTCACCAAGCGTCTCAACCATGTCACACGGCAGCGTTCAGCTCTCCATCTCACAAACATTTGAGAGAAAGCGTAAATTCCCACCTAGCCACCCTCGATCCCTGGCCCTGAATGCCAGCATTTCTAAACTACTGGCCTATGAAATGCTGTCATTTAGGCTGGTGGACACAGACAGCTTCAAACAGCTCATGTTGCTTGCTGTCCCACAGTATGTTGTTCCCAGCCGCCACTACTTCTCCAAGAGAGCCGTGCCTTCCCTGCACAACCAAGTATCCGATAAAATCAAGTGTGCACTGCGCAACGCCATCTGTAGCAAGGTCCACCTAACCACAGATACGTGGACCAGTAAGCACGGCCAGGGACGCTATATCTCCCTAACTGCACACTGGGTAAATGTAGTGGCAGCTGGGCCCCAGGCGGAGAGCTGTTTAGCGCACGTCCTTCCGCCGCCAAGGATCGCAGGGCAACATTCTTTGCCTCCTGTTGCCACCTCCTTCTTCTCGGCTTCCTCCTCCTCTTCTTCCACCTGCTCATCCAGTCAGCCACACACCTTCACCACCAACTTCAGCACAGCCCGGGGTAAACGTCAGCAGGCCATTCTGAAACTCATATGTTTTGGGGACAGGCCCCACACCGCACAGGAGTTGTGGCGGGGTATAGAACAACAGACCGACGAGTGGTTGCTGCCGGTGAGCCTCAAGCCCGGCCTGGTGGTGTGTGATAATGGGCGGAATCTCGTTGCAGCTCTGGGACTAGCCAATTTGACGCACATCCCTTGCTTGGCGCATGTGCTGAATTTGGTGGTGCAGAAGTTCATTCACAACTACCCCGACATGTCAGAGCTGCTGCATAAAGTGCGGGCCGTCTGTTCGCGCTTCCGGCGTTCACATCCTGCTGCTGCTCGCCTGTCTGCGCTACAGCGTAACTTCGGCCTTCCCGCTCACCGCCTCATATGCGACGTGCCCACCAGGTGGAACTCCACCTTGCACATGCTGGACAGACTGTGCGAGCAGCAGCAGGCCATAGTGGAGTTTCAGCTGCAGCACGCACGGGTCAGTCGCACTACAGAACAGCACCACTTCACCACCAATGACTGGGCCTCCATGCGAGACCTGTGTGCCCTGTTGCGCTGTTTCGAGTACTCCACCAACATGGCCAGTGGCGATGACGCCGTTATCAGCGTTACAATACCACTTCTATGTCTCCTTGAGAAAACACTTAGGGCGATGATGCAAGAGGAGGTGGCCCAGGAGGAGGAGGAGGAGGAAGAGGGGTCATTTTTAGCACTTTCAGGCCAGTCTCTTTTTTTTTTTTTATCAAATCTTTATTTTTATTATGACTTGTCAACAGCGCAGATAAGGCAGTTACAATATGACAAATAACAACATAACAACTCCACAATAAGTGTTTCTGGTTACATACATCAATTGCATTTGAGAGGCAAGGGTATACAACAAAAATAAAAAGAAAAAATGTCTTACAAATTCGCCGCATATCTCTTGATACCAGTGACCCTAGGGGATAAGATGTAAGTCAGAACCCGTCACTTCATTCGGCTCATGGACACCCATATCTTTACATACTTCTCTCCATGTTGTCCATCCTCTCCCCCTTTTACCCATACCTCCGGCATTTCCAAAACCCCTCTATACAGCTTGCAAATTAACTCTGGTCATTCGTAGAACTAGCATCAAACCAATCCCTCCACTTGCCCCATGCCACCATGAATTTGTCATGGGTCAATGTTTCCCAACTGGTCAACTCCTCCAGTAGGTATATATCCTGAACTTTACCCCTCCACTCCCGTAAACTCGGTACCTCTGTTGATAGCCAATATTTCGGTATTAATAGTTTAGCGGCGGCAATTAACTGAGCTGGAAGTGAATGGGCCGCAAGTTTATAGTTACAATCTGGGAGGTTGAGTAAAGCTACCAAGGGGGTAATTGGGCAATTGATTTTGCAGATGATTTGCACCTTCTCCGACACCTTGTCCCAAAAACTCTTGATTACCGGGCATGTCCACCAAATGTGATACATGGTCCCTTTTGCGTCTCCACATCTCCAACAGACTTCAGAATTCGATGACGAGATGGTATGTAATTTGTCAGGAGTTTTATACCACCTCGTGACAATTTTAAAGGAGTTTTCCTGTATTTTTATACAGCGTGAGTACCCGTGAGAGTGTGACAAAATCCTCTCAATGGTGCCAGCAGTAAAATCAATATTCATTTCTGACGCCCATTGGACAATGTACTTAGGCCTAGTGTCCGAGCCCACCTCCAGTATTTTATTATACAGGCGAGATACTGCTCCTTTACTGTTGGTTGCCTGACTCCAAAACGTGTCATACCAAGTGGGGGTATAAGAGTTAGGGGTATCTGTCAGATACTGTAGGCCAATAGCCTTGAACTGCGATTGATGGGGCAAGGTCCAGGGGACCCTTCCAAACCTGGTTTTTAGGGAAGATAAAACAGGGATTTTTCGATTCTCGAGTAGATCACCAATTGCCACATCACCTAGTGCCTTCCACAAACCCATGTGGTTCCTAAAATCCGTCTGAAGCAGATAAGGCAATAATCCAGTTGGCGTTAGGGGGGAGACGCGGTCAAAGGGGTGCAAAAATGCAGATAATTTGCGCCAGGACTCAACAACTCCTCTAAGTAGCTTAGGAAAGTCATCTCTAATGGGGGGTTTACTAGCAACATTCCACAGTAACGACAGCCCTCTCGGACCTAATAACTCCCTCGCTATTTGGCAACCTAGCTTATTTACTTTGGGGTTTATCAACTCAGAGTGCAACCTCATTTGTATTGCCCTATAATAACTTACCCCATCTGGTAATCCAAAACCACCTTTCTGTTTAGCAAGGACTAGTCTTTTGTACGCAATCCTAGGCTTTGCCTGATTCCATACGAATGAGGAGAAAAGTTTCCTAACCTGATCTAAAAACTGGCAAGGTAAGGTCACTGGGAGAGTCTGCATCAGATAAAGGAGCTTGGGCAGAATGTACGTTTTAATAACATTTTTTCTCCCTATCCACGATAAGAAGGGTATTTTAAGTTCCTTTAGTTGTGTTTTTATATCTTCCAACAATTTGGGGAAATTCTGGGAGAAAAGTTGATCTGGGTGGCTAGTTATCTGTACTCCAAGGTAATCTATGCTACCCGTCTTCCATTGGAAGGGGTAATTTTCCTTAAGATAGGTTATAGTCGACTGTGGGGTATTAACCCCCATCGCAACACATTTGGCTAGGTTGATTTTGAAACTAGACACATACCCGAATTCCTCTAATTGTCTCAGCAGTGCGGGGAAAGCTACTCTAGGATCAATGAGCAACAGAAGCATGTCGTCGGCGAAGGCCGCCACAGTGTGTGTTTGGGTGCCAATTTTAAGACCTTGAATATGGTCGTCCTGCCTAATCGCCTGAAGGAAAACTTCCAAACAGAGTATGAATAGAGTTGGCGATAGCGGGCAACCCTGCCGGGTCCCATTCTTGATATCGAAATGGGAGGTTAAGTTACCATTTATGCGTATTTTTGCTGTAGGAGAGGAGTACAGGGACAGCACCGCGGTCACGAATAAAGGAGGAAAACCAAACCTATGCAGGGTGGCTTCCATGAACTGCCAATCCACCCTATCAAACGCCTTTTCAGCGTCTGTGCTTAACAAAGTAATACTGCGCCCATGTGTCAGAGCATACTGCTGCGCCATAATAACCCGAAAGGTGCTATCCCTACACTCCCTCCCCCCCACAAAACCCGATTGTTCAGAGGAAATCAAACCCCCTAGAAAGTGCGAAACTCTGAAGGCTAAGAGTTTTGCCCATAATTTTATGTCTGCGTTGAGCAGAGAGATTGGCCTGTAGCTTGACGGCAAGTTTGGATCCTTCCCTGGCTTTGGCAGCACTGTTATATGTGCTTCCAATGACTGCTTAGGCAGAGGTGCACCATTTAATAGGGCATTGAAAAAAGAGACAATTTGAGGGCCCAAGGTTGAAAAATATGTCTTATAGTACGCTACATTGAGACCGTCTGGGCCTGGACTTTTCCCTTTGGGCGTTGTTTTCAGGACTTTCTTTACCTCTTCTAGTGTTACCGGTACAGTTAGAGCCTCCCTCTCCTCTTTTGACAACCGTGGCAACCTCAGCCCCTCCATATAGGACGCCATCTTTTCCTTTCTATTATCTAACTCCTCCTTAGTCTCACCATCTCGTAAGTTGTACAGGCCTTGGTAGTATGCGGTGAAGATGTTGGAGATCTCTGTGGCATCAACCGTGACTTTCCCCTCAGGTGTCATCATTTGTTTAATAAAGGTCTGTTCTGTTCGCTTCTTAATCATAATAGACAATATCTTACTGCCTCTATTCCCGTGTATATAGTGCTTGTGCTTCACCCTTAAATATGCTTTAGCAGATTTAATATTTAAAAGCGTTTTAAGTTCCTGCCTGAGCCCTACTAGTGTCTCGAAATCTCTAATTGCTAGGGATCTTTTATGGGTCCTTTCAACTTCAGAAATTTGAACCAATAACTCTGTCAGACGCTTATTCCTCTGCTTCTTAATGTGTGAACCCAGAGCTATAAATTCCCCTCTTATTACCGCCTTGTGCGCTTCCCATGTGATAGCAGACGTGGTAGTGGTATTCACATTAAGTTCAAAGTAATCCTGCAGCTTCCTAGCTATATTGTCTACTTCCGACTGGGTGTCCAGCAAGGTATGGTTCAGTCTCCATGTCCACTCCTTCCCTCTCATACTAGGGATCATTAATGCACAGTATACCATAGCGTGATCCGAGATTGTTATGCAATCAATGTTAGCCGACTGAACCAAAGTCAGGCAATTTTCCTGGATCAAAAGGTAGTCCAGTCTCTGATATGATTTATGGGGATTAGAATAGAAAGTGTAATCCCTTCTATCCCCATGAATCGACCGCCACACATCCACCACATGAATATCCCTCAAGCGTGTCTGGAGTGACTTCAGTGCCCTGTACGAGATAGCTGATTTCTTCGATGAAGAATCTAAAAGCGGGTTCAAGGTTAAATTTAGATCTCCCCCAATAATCAGCCCACCCACTGCGAAAGCTGCTATCTTGTCCAGGGTATCGATCAGCCAGTGAACAGTTCTAACATTGGGTGCATACAGGTTACAAATTGTGTATTTGGTATGGCCTATCTCACAATTCAGCAATAGGTATCTGCCTTCTGGGTCTGCTAGTTGCGAAAGGAGGGTGAGCGGAACATTCTTTTTAAACCCTATACTAACACCCCTAGCCGCAGCCATATCAGAGCACGCGTGGTACCAGCTGTGAAAAGCAGAATTACCTAGGTTTGGTAAGCGGTGTGCCGTAAAGTGAGTCTCTTGGAGCATAATAATGTCCATAGCTGCTTTTTTAATGCCCTGGAAAACCCGGCTTCGCTTAACTGGGTTGTTGCAGCCATGCACATTATAAGTGCCAATGTTTAGGACTAACGGCGCCATCTATGTGACATAGTACGAATAGAGTTACAACCCTTGCAATTATTAAAGTAACCAGAAGGTGGAGTAAAAGAACAGAAATTGGAAATAACATTTAACCTGATGAAGATCCTGTATGAACAAGACAGAACCAGAAACCTAAAGAGGCTTCTAATTTGTAGGGGGGGGGAGGGAATTAACGAACATCAGTATTCCCTGATCGGCCTAGATTCCTCCTGCAGCCTATTATGCTAAAGCAGTGAAAAATATAACCACCTGTATTAAATTATCCTATGCGTATGACCTTTCCAGCACAGGAAAGCAAGCTTAAGCGAGTTACAACATCATAAACTACTGAGAGTGCACGTGCGTCCAGTAGCCAGAACATCTTGAGAAAGCGCGGGGAGGGGGGGGGGGGGTAAACACTTATAGAATCAAATAACCTGGTAAGTGATAGTCCCCATAAGCTGACTTGACTGCAAATGCCAACTCGACGCTCCAGATCTCAGGTAGCTATGTCCTTACTGGTCGTCTTTCTATTGCGGCCTGTTCTTTGCTGCTTCGGCTTCTGCCATTGAGAGGCTTGGGGCAATGGCGGTAAGTCCTCTTCCGCTGGTACTGGGAGCCATGAGGGGACCTCTACTGGCGCCATCTCTAGCATGTCCCAAATAGGTGGCAAGTCCGCAGGCGTCCGGACAGTGAACCTTCGGTTTCCTGCTGTAATTAAAATACCGAAGGGGAATAGCCATCGATAAGGTACCTTAGATGACCGCAGGAGATCCGTCAGAGGTTTGAGCATCCTCCTTTTTTGAAGTGTGGAAGCCGCCAGGTCTTGATAGATCTGGATGTTTCTTCCCTGCAAGCGGATTTCCCCTTTAGCTCTTGCCTTCTGCAAGATCTCCTCCGTGTCCCGATAGCTCAGCAGACCGCATATGATGTCCCTAGGGTTCTCAGAGGAGCCTGGCTTGGGCCTCAGAGCTCTATGAACACGCTCCACTGTGACTCCTTTAGCCCGGTCCGGGCCTAGCAAGGAGGTGAATAGCAGGTCCATTATGCACATTAGGTCTTCTTTCTCCTCTACTTCTGGAAGTCCTCTGATTCTAATGTTGCACCTTCTACTCCGGTTTTCCTGGTCTTCCATCTGGAGGAGCAGACTATTCATAGCTCTGTTGTGAGCTCCCAGGGAGTCTTTTACTGCCGAGTTAAAGGTCAGCATGGCGTCTTGCACCTGCTCCAACGACTCGACTCTGTCCCCAATATGTCGGACGTCTGCCTTAATAGTAGCCAGATCTGCTGCAATCGGGGCTAACACTCTGTGAAGAGTTTCCTCTAGAATGTCACGGGTGAGTGCGGCTGAGTCCTCTCTGATTTGCGATCCGCATACCTCTCTTGTCTCTGTAAACAGAGTCTCATGGCTCGCATCGCTGGAGGCCCCGTCTTCCCCTTGCTGTTTCTGCGCCATCTTGCTGGTGCATGCTGTCGTCTGGGGAGTTGGTTTCTGGAGGTATTTCTCCATGTCAGAGCGTTGAGGAGAGTCCCTTCTGGTCTCGGTAGAGGTTCTAGCAGAGCCCTTGGGCTGAATCTTCATGCCGACTCACAGGTAGTGCTAATTAATAGGCTGGATAGGAATCTAGTAGCGGGAGCTCTGCACTCAAGCAGCCGCCATCGAGCTCGGTCAGGCCACGCCCCCCAGGCCAGTCTCTTTGAAGTGACTCAGAGGGAGGTTTTTTGCAACAGCAGAGGCCAGGTACAAATGTGGCCAGACAGGGCCCACTACTGGAGGACGAGGAGGACGAGGATGAGGAGGAGGTGGAGGAGGATGAGGATGAAGCATGGTCACAGCGGGGTGGCACCCAACGCAGCTCGGGTCCATCACTGGTGCGTGGCTGGGGGGAAAGGCAGGACAATGACGATACGCCTCCCACAGAGGACAGCTTGTCCTTACCCCTGGGCAGCCTGGCACACATGAGCGACTACATGCTGCAGTGCCTGCGCAACGACAGCAGAGTTGCCCACATTTTAACCTATGCGGACTACTGGGTTGCCACCCTGCTGGATCCACGCTACAAAGACAATGTGCCCACCTTACTTCCTGCACTGGAGCGTGATAGGAAGATGTGCGAGTACAAGCGCACGTTGGTAGACGCGCTACTGAGAGCATTCCCAAATGTGACAGGGGAACAAATGGAAGCCCAAGGCCAAGGCAGAGGAGGAGCAAGAGGTCGCCAAGGCAGCTGTGTCACGGCCAGCTCCTCTGAGGGCAGGGTTAGCATGGCAGAGATGTGGAAAACTTTTGTCAACACGCCACAGCTAACTGCACCACCACCTGATACGCAATGTGTTAGCAGGAGGCAACATTTCACTAACATGGTGGAACAGTACGTGTGCACACCCCTCCACGTACTGACTGATGGTTCGGCCCCATTCAACTTCTGGGTCTCTAAATTGTCCACGTGGCCAGAGCTAGCCTTTTATGCCTTGGAGGTGCTGGCCTGCCCGGCGGCCAGCGTTTTGTCTGAACGTGTATTCAGCACGGCAGGGGGCGTCATTACAGACAAACGCAGCCGCCTGTCTACAGCCAATGTGGACAAGCTGACGTTCATAAAAATTAACCAGGCATGGATCCCACAGGACCTGTCCGTCCCTTGTCCAGATTAGACATTAACTACCTCCCCTTAACCATATATTATTGGACTCCAGGGCACTTCCTCATTCAATCCTATTTTTATTTTCATTTTACCATTATATTGCGAGGCTACCCAAAGTTGAATGAACCTCTCCTCTGTCTGGGTGCCTAAATATATGCCAATGGACTGTTCCAATGTTGGGTGACGTGAAGCCTGATTCTCTGCTATGACATGCAGACTAATTCTCTGCTGACTTGAAGCCAGATCCTCTGTTACGGGACCTCTCTCCTCTGCCTGTGTGCTGGGCCTAAATATATGCCAATGGACTGTTGCAGTGGTGGCTGATGTGAAGCCTCATTCTCTGCTATGACATGCAGACTAATTCTCTGCTGACATGAAGCCAGATTGTCTGTTACGGGACCTCTCTCCTCTGCCTGGGTGCTGGGCCTAAATTTATGAAAATGGACTCTTACAGTGCTGGGTGACGTGAAGCCTGATTTTCTGCTATGACATGCAGACTGATTCTCTGCTGACATGAAGCCAGATTGTCTGTTACGGGACCTCTCTCCTCTGCCTGGGTGCTGGGCCTAAATTTATGAAAATGGACTGTTGCAGTGGTGGGTGACGTGAAGCCTGATTCTCTGCTATGATATGAAGACTGATTCTCTGCTGACATGAAGCCAGATCCTCTGTTACGGGACCTCTCTCCTCTGCCTGGGTGCTGGGCCTAAATATCTGACAATGGACTGTTGCATTGGTGGCTGACGTGAAGCCTGATTCTCTGCTATGACATGCAGACTAATTCTCTGCTGACATGAAGCCAGATTGTCTGTTACGGGACCTCTCTCCTCTGCCTGGGTGCTGGGCCTAAATTTATGAAAATGGACTGTTGCAGTGGTGGGTGACGTGAAGCCTGATTCTCTGCTATGACATGAAGACTGATTCTCTGCTGACATGAAGCCAGATTGTCTGTTACGGGACCTCTCTCCTCTGCCTGGGTGCTGGGCCTAAATTTATGAAAATGGACTGTTGCAGTGGTGGGTGACGTGAAGCCTGATTCTCTGCTATGATATGAAGACTGATTCTCTGCTGACATGAAGCCAGATTGTCTGTTACGGGACCTCTCTCCTCTGCCTGGGTGCTGGGCCTAAATTTATGAAAATGGACTCTTACAGTGGTGGCTGACGTGAAGCCTGATTTTCTGCTATGACATGCAGACTGATTCTCTGCTGACATGAAGCCAGATCCTCTGTTACGGGACCTCTCTCCTCTGCCTGTGTGCTGGGCCTAAATATATGCCAATGGACTGTTGCAGTGGTGGCTGATGTGAAGCCTCATTCTCTGCTATGATATGCAGACTAATTCTCTGCTGACATGAAGCCAGATTGTCTGTTACGGGACCTCTCTCCTCTGCCTGGGTGCTGGGCCTAAATTTATGAAAATGGACTCTTACAGTGCTGGGTGACGTAAAGCCTGATTTTCTGCTATGACATGCAGACTAATTCTCTGCTGACATGAAGCCAGATTGTCTGTTACGGGACCTCTCTCCTCTGCCTGGGTGCTGGGCCTAAATTTATGAAAATGGACTCTTACAGTGGTGGGTGACGTAAAGCCTGATTCTCTGCTATGATATGAAGACTGATTCTCTGCTGACATGAAGCCAGATTGTCTGTTACGGGACCTCTCTCCTCTGCCTGGGTGCTGGGCCTAAATTTATGAAAATGGACTCTTACAGTGGTGGCTGACGTGAAGCCTGATTTTCTGCTATGACATGCAGACTGATTCTCTGCTGACATGAAGCCAGATCCTCTGTTACGGGACCTCTCTCCTCTGCCTGTGTGCTGGGCCTAAATATATGCCAATGGACTGTTGCAGTGGTGGCTGATGTGAAGCCTCATTCTCTGCTATGACATGCAGACTAATTCTCTGCTGACATGAAGCCAGATTGTCTGTTACGGGACCTCTCTCCTCTGCCTGGGTGCTGGGCCTAAATTTATGAAAATGGACTCTTACAGTGCTGGGTGACGTGAAGCCTGATTTTCTGCTATGACATGCAGACTGATTCTCTGCTGACATGAAGCCAGATTGTCTGTTACGGGACCTCTCTCCTCTGCCTGGGTGCTGGGCCTAAATTTATGAAAATGGACTGTTGCAGTGGTGGGTGACGTGAAGCCTGATTCTCTGCTATGATATGAAGACTGATTCTCTGCTGACATGAAGCCAGATCCTCTGTTACGGGACCTCTCTCCTCTGCCTGGGTGCTGGGCCTAAATATCTGACAATGGACTGTTGCAGTGGTGGGTGACGTGAAGCCTGATTGCCTGCTATGACATGAAGGCTGATTCTCTGCTGACATGAAGCCAGATTGTCTGTTACGGGACCTCTCTCCTCTGCCTGGGTGCTGGGCCTAAATTTATGAAAATGGACTCTTACAGTGGTGGGTGACGTGAAGCCTCATTCTCTGCTATGACATGAAGACTGATTCTCTGCTGACATGAAGCCAGATCCTCTGTTACGGGACCTCTCTCCTCTGCCTGGGTGCTGGGCCTAAATATCTGACAATGGACTGTTGCATTGGTGGCTGACGTGAAGCCTGATTCTCTGCTATGACATGCAGACTAATTCTCTGCTGACATGAAGCCAGATTGTCTGTTACGGGACCTCTCTCCTCTGCCTGGGTGCCGGTGCCTAAATATCTGAGAATGGACTGTTCCAGTGGTGGGTGACGGGAAGCCAGATTCTCTGCTATGGGACCTCTCTCCAATTGATTTTGGTTAATTTTTTATTTATTTAATTTTTATTTTAATTCATTTCCCTATCCACATTTGTTTGCAGGGGATTTACCTACATGTTGCTGCCTTTTGCAGCCCTCTAGCCCTTTCCTGGGCTGTTTTACAGCCGTTTTAGTGCCGAAAAGTTTGGGTCCCCATTGACTTCAATGGGGTTCGGGTTCGGGACGAAGTTCGGATCGGGTTCGGATCCCGAACCCGAACATTTCCGGGAAGTTTGGCCGAACTTCTCGAACCCGAACATCCAGGTGTTCGCTCAACTCTACCCTCTACCTCACAGTCAGCAGACACATTCCAGCCAATCAGCAGCAGACACTCCCTCCCAAACCCTCCCACCTCCTGGACAGCATCCATTTTAGATTCATTCGGAAGCGGGCATTCTCAGTGAGAGGAGGGACAGTGCTGCTGCTGCTGAATCAATAGGGAAAGCGTTAGCTAGGGCATTGTTCTGTGTCCACAGACTCATCAGCTGAAAGGACAGGGTCCTGACAGCACCCCAAAAAGACCTTTTCAGGGCTGGTACATCAGTCTGCATTTATTTTTTATATATATATATATATATATATATTGCAGTTGCCTGGCTGCCCGTGTGTGAGAGGCTGCAGGCTCAGTCATAGACAGCACTGTGTGCACACCATTCATACAGGGTGTGACAGAAAAAACCTTGCAAAATTCTGTTTAATATTTTTCTGTGATCTAATCACATTTGCAAGCCTGTGTGTGTCAGGCCCCCACAGACTGTATACTGGCTAGTGGCTAGGCCTCGACTCATACCGTTACAGGGTGTCATTCACTCAAATACCTTGCAGATAAAAAAAAATGTATTTAAAAATTTTCAGTGATATAATCACATTTGCAAGCCCGTGTGTGTCAGGCCCACACAGACTGTACTGTGCCCACTGCCCACCACTTATATAGGTTGGCACAGTACCTTGCACGCATAGTACCACTTCACATAAAAAAAAAAAATGACAGGCAGAGGCAGGCCACCCCGCAGGGGCCGTCGTGGTCGTGGTGCTGTGATTTCTACTGGCCCTGGAATAATGCCCAGTGTTCAGAGGTCACGTACTGTAAACCCAAAAAATTCTGAGAAAATAGTTGACTGGCTTACACAGGACACCCAATCTTCCACAGCTTCCGCTAAGAACCTTGACGCACCATCTTCCTCCAGCTCAGCTTTGGTCACCTGCTCTCAAGTTACCACTCTCCCCCCCGCCGCCACCACCACCACTACCACCACAGCCACCACAGACACTTCACTTGATCCCTCAGAGGAGTTTTTTACACATCAGTTGTATGAAATTAGTGATGCACAACTATTATTGCCAGGGGATGTAGATAACAGGGATATGTCTCAGTCAGGCAGCATTACACACATGGACGTACAGTGTGATGATGATGATGATGTTGTACCCGCTGCTGCTTGCTTTGCTGAGGTGTCAGATACAAGTGAAGTGGTTGATGATGACGATGTGTCCGTGCATGCCACGTGGGTGCCTGCTCGAAGAGAAGAAGAAGAGGGGGAAAGATCAGAAGGGGAGACAGAGAGAAGGAGGAGACGATTTGGAAGCAGGGAGAGGTCGTCGCAAGGAGCTAGTGGCACAGTCAGACAGCATGTATCGGCACCCGGGGTCAGCCAGACAGCACGCCAATCAACGCATGCTGTTGCCACCACCAGAATGCCGTCATTGCAAAGCTCAGCAGTGTGGCATTTTTTTTGTGTGTCTGCCTCTGATAACAGCGATGCCATTTGCAACCTGTGCCAAAAGAAACTGAGTCGTGGGAAATCCAACACCCACCTAGGTACAACTGCTTTGCGAAGGCACATGATAGCACATCACAAACGCCTATGGGATCAACAAATGATGACGAGTAGAAGCAGCACACAAGCTCAAAGCCACCATCCTCCTCCTGGTCCAGCATCTTCAGCCACGTCAACCAATGCTGTCCTTGCCCCCTCTCAACCACCCGCCACTCCGCCTCTCACCTTCAGCAGTTTCATGTCAATTGCCCACAGTCAGGTGTCTGTAAAGAAAATGTTTGAGCGTAAGAAGCCAATGTCACAGAGTCACCTCCTTGCCCGACGTCTGACAGCTGGCTTGACGGAACTCTTAGCCCGCCAGCTTTTACCATACCAGCTGGTGGAGTCTGAGGCCTTCAAAAAATTTGTCGCTATTGGGACACCACAGTGGAAGGTACCCGGACAAAATTTTTTTTCTAATAAGGCAATCGCAAACCTCTACTCAGTGATTGAAAAGGAAGTCATGGCATCTCTGGCATACAGTGTTGGGGCAAGGGTCCATCTGACCACTGATACCTGGTCTGCAAAGCACGGTCAGGGCAGGTATATCACCTACACTGCGCATTGGGTCAACCTGCTGATGGCTGCCAAGCATGGAATGCGTGGCTCTGCAGCGGAATTGGTGACACCGCCACGACTTGCAGGTAGGCCTACTGCCACCCTCTCTACTCCTTCTACTCCATCCTCTTCCATAACCTCCTCGGCTGAGTCCTCTTCTGCTGCGGCATCTGGCTGCACATCAACTGAATCCCCCCAGCTCCCAGGGGCTATTCCACATCCCGGATACGACAGTGTCACGCTGTCTTGGGGTTGACTTTCCTGAAAGCAGAGAGCCACACCGGACCAGCACTCCTGTCCGCCCTGAACGCACAGGTGGATCAGTGGCTGACCCCGCACCAAATGGAGATCGGCAAAGTGGTGTGTGACAATGGAAGCAATTTGTTGGCGGCATTGAATTTGGGCAAGTTGTCACATGTGCCGTGCATGGCACATGTGTTGAATCTCATCGTACAACGCTTTGTGTCTAAGTACCCAGGCTTACAGGACGTCCTCAAGCAGGCCAGGAAGGTGTGTGGCCATTTCAGGCATTCCAACACGGCCATGGCGCACTTTTCAGACATTCAGCGCCGAAACAACATGCCAGTGAGGCGCTTGATTTGCGACAGCCCGACACGTTGGAATTCAACACTCCGCCTGTTCCAACAAGAAAAAGCCGTCAACGAGTATTTGTATGGCCGGGGTGCTAGGACAGCCTCTGCGGAGCTGGGAATTTTTTTGCCACTTTACTGGACGTTCATGCGCAATGCCTGTAGGCTCATGCGTCCTTTTGAGGAAATGACAAACCTAGTCAGTCGCACCGAAGGCACCATCAGCGACCTCATCCCATTTGTTTTCTTCCTGGAGCGTGCCCTGCGAAGAGTGCTGGATCAGGCTGTAGATGAGCGTGAAGAGGAAGAGGAAGAGTTGTCACCATCACCACCAGAAACAGCCTTCATCGTTTGCCGGACCTGCGGCAACGCTGCAAGAGGAGTATGAGGAAGAGGATTTAGAGGAGGAATGTGGCTTTGAGGAGGAGGAAGAACAACCACAGCAGGCATCCCAGGGTGCTCGTTGTTGTCACCTATCTGGGACCCGTGGTGTTGTACGTGGCTGGGGGGAAGAACAGACCATCAATGACATCAGTGAGGAGGAGGAACGGGAAATGAGTAGCTTGGCATCCAACCTTGTGCAAATGGGGTCTTTCATGCTGTCATGTCTGTTGAGGGACCCTCGTATAAAAAGGATGAAGAATGACATGTACTGGGTGGCCACGCTACTAGACCCCCGGTATAAGCAGAAAGTGGCGAATATGTTATCAAATTACCAGAAGTCAGAAAGGATGCAGCAGTTCAAATCCAAACAAAAAAATATGCTTTACACAGCTTATAAGGGGGATGTCACAGCACAACGGGAATCTAACTGGTGAAGAGGTGAAAGTAATCCTCCTCCTACCATGACCACGGCGGCAAGGACAGGACGCTTTACAGATGTGTTGTTGATGGAGGACATGCAGAGCTTTTTCAGTCCTACACATCGCCACAGCCCTTCGGGACCGACAGGTGGCAGACTACCTCGCCTTAACTGCAGATATCGACACTCTGAGGAGCGATGAACCCCTTGACTACTGGGTGTGCAGGCTTGACCTGTGGCCTGAGCTATCCCAGCTTGCGATAGAACTTCTGGCCTGCCCCGCTTCAAGTGTCCCGTCAGAAAGGACCTTCAGTGCAGCAGGAGGCATTGTCACTGACAAAAGAAGTCGCCTCGGTAAAAAAAGTGTTGATTACCTCACCTTCATTAAGATGAATGAGGCATGGATCCCGAAGGGACTGACAGTAGGGGATACGTTTAACTAACAAAAGGCCCGATGACATGCCTTGTCCTCAAAATGGTCCCCACGCTGCTGTATTTAGTCTCTGCATGCCGGATGACTTTCGTGAATTCTCCGCCACCAACTAGGGTTCAAGCCGCAATATTTTAGTCACCTTTCTGCCTTGAAAACATCAATTTTTCCGGCCGCTGCTACAACAGCGGCTGCAACAATAACATTGTTTTTCAGGCATGTGTACATGCCTAATCTTTCTGGCCTCTGGTGCTGCACTGTGGCTGCAAAAACAAAACAAAAAAAAAAGGCACATACATGTGTCAATTCCCCTTTCGTGATCGTTACCTTGTTGTGGTGAAGGGGCTTGCGTATCACAATGAAGCGATCATCACCTCTATGAGTGTGTTGGCAATGTTGCCACACCCCAGATGATAAGGCCGTTGCTTCATTATGATCAGACCAAAAGCGATCGGGACGGCTGGATGTTTTTTCATAGAAAAAAATAAATAAAAAATATTTTTTTCTTTAAGTTGTATGGGTGGGTTTTTAATACATAATATAAAAAAATCATAATAAAGTCTCTTAATAGTTTATTAGAAATAATGCAGACAATTTTAAAAAATGCCCATCAATTCCAATGCAAATCAAGTACAAAGCTCAGAACTAAATATTCCAGGATGTCGTAATGGTTCGTTAATTCGACAATGGTTAATCAATTCGACACACGTCCCCCAATAGGGGACGTAACAGGGATTAAACTGATAGGAATAGTACTAGTTAAGACACCACTCACATAGGGTGTCACAGCACATTGCTCCGTGCACGCGCAGTGCCCCAACTTGGGAGCAAGAGGACCGACCAAGCTGCTTTCCATCTCCCGGTTCCTAAAATCAATTCAGTTTGATGTATCAGAGTTTGGTCTGTCACTGTGAAGGCAGTCGAAGATACCCGGCCTAAATATTTTTTCACAAAAGGCAATCCCACCCTGATATGGGACGTAACAGGGATTAAACTGATGAGAATAGTACTACAGAAAATAGCACTCATATCGGGTGTGACAGTAAATTGCACGGCGCAGACGCAGTGACCGTGGCGTGGATTCAAACAAAGGGGAGGGAGCCAGCGTTTTTTTAACCATCTCCCCGTTCGAAAAATCTATTTAATAAATGGACCCCAGATTGGGGAAATAACAGGGATTAAACTGATGAGAAGAGAGAACTACAGTAAATGCCACTCATATCGGGTGTGACAGTAAACCGTAACCCTTACACTACCTGATCGATACAACATCATACCTGATCGTATACACACACTGGATGTTTTAAGCCACGTTGTTCAAAAAAAATTGTATTGTTAGGTGATTTATGCCCTTTATGGATTAAAATCCAACTCTGCGTCAACTATGCAATTTTCAATGGGAGTTTTGCCATGGATCCCCCTCCGGCATGCCACAGTCCAGGTGTTAGTCCCCTTGAAACAACTTTTCCATCACTATTGTGGCCAGAAAGAGTCCCTGTGGGTTTTAAAATTCGCCTGCCCATTGAAGTCAATGGCGGTTCGCCCTGTTCGCCCGTTCGCGAACATTTGTAAAAATTCGCGTTCGCCGTTCGCGAATGGAAAATTTTATGTTCGCGACATCTCTACTATTTATTAAGGGATAGTTCCCATGATGACAATAAAATATACCGATATAATAAAACAATATAAAATACCATAAAATCACATAAATTCACATGAGAGAAACACTGATCAATAGCAGCAATGTAAATCATATAATTATAGCAGCGATCCATGCGGCTTGAATTTCAAGAAACCGCAACCCTTATTTCGGTCTGAGAAACCGCAGTTCCATGTAATGTGGAAAGTCTTGTAGTCCACTTTAAATATTTGCCAGTCTTAGATCGGTAGTCACAAAGTGCAACCGTGCACCAAGGTGGCGTTCCACCTGTTTAAGCAACTTTGTTGATTTGTTTTACCTGGCCGGTATATCCTTATCCTTTGTCCGGACCTAGGAGGATATGCTGTGGACACGACGTCACCTGGATATCCGCTCACGAAACTGTGTTTGTGGCTATTTGTGCAGGGATTCCTCCGGTGTTCGTCGCTCTCAGTCACAGCTATTCGATTCCAAAATCCAGGGGAGCTACTGTCCCAGCATGCTGGTACAAAGTATTAACCATACGCGTTTCGGGGTTGTCTAGATGAACCCTTCCTCAGTGTTAGAGAGACGCCTGCCCCCTCCAGGTCCTGAGGGAGCAGGCTGCCTCTTTCCCCCTTTCACCATCTTAGGGATTTTCGTGAATCTTCAGCCTAGGCACGAGGACACGTTTATTCCCACCTTCAGGGTCTGAATGTGGGCATAGAAGCCTAGGGAGAGTTGGTAGGGATTTGTCAGGAGGTTACCTCTATTCCCAGCTTCTTGCCCAGACACTTGTTTGTTTATATCCTGTGTATCTCGTATCCTGTCTGCCGTGACAGTCAGCCCCAGTTGCAGGAGAATTCAACAGTGAAAAAAAAAAGAAAAAGTTAAGTAAATGTCCCCAGAGGTCTTGTATGACCTTATGGGGGACGAAAAGTGTAAAATAAAAACTAAAAAAATAAAGTGTTAAAAAAAAAAAAAAAAAAAGGTTTCACATGTAAAAATTAAAATTCCTCAAGTAAGAAATAAAAAAAAATAGAAAAAATTGAAATAATTAAATAAAATAGACATATTTGGTATTGCCGCATCCGTAACGGTCGGCTCTATAAATATATCACATAATCGACCCAGTCCAATAAACACTATAAAAAATAAATAAATAACTGTCAAAAAAGCCATTTTTGTCACTTACATCACAAAATGTGCAACACCAAGTGATCAAAAAGGCGTATGTCCCACAAGATGGTACCAATAAGACCGTCACCTCATCCCGCAAAAAATGAGCCCCTACATAAGAAAATCTCTCAAAAAATAAAAAATAAACTATAGCTCTTAGTACATGGAGACACTAAAACATCTTTTTTTTGGTTTCAAAAATGCTATTATTGTGTAAAACTTCAATAAATAAGAAAAAGTATACATATTAGGTATCGCCACGTCCGTAACAATCTGCTCTATAAAAATGTCACTTGACCGAACCTCTCAGGTGAACGCTGTAAAAATAAATAAATAAATGTGCTGTGCTAAAACAACCAATTTTTTGGTCACCTTGCCCCATAAAGTGTTATAATAATTGATCAAAAAATTATATGTACCCAAAAATAGTACTAATAAAACTGGCACCTTATCCCCTAGTTTCCAAAATGGGATCACTTCTTGGGAGTTTCTACTGTAAGGGTGCATCAGGGGAGCTTCAAATGGGACATGGCATCTAAAATCCATGTGGAGTTCCTTTTCTTCTGTGCCCTGCCATGTGCCCATACAGCAGTTTATGACCACATGTGGGGTGTTTCTGTAAACCGCAGAATCTGGGTAATAAATATTGAGTTTTGTTTGGCTGTTAACCATCGATGTGTTAAAGAAAAAAATTTGATTAAAATGGAAAATCTGTAAAAAAAAAATGAAATTTTAAAATTTGATCTCAATTTTTCTTTAATTCTTGTGGAACGCCTAAAGGGTTAACAAAGTTTGTAAAATTAGTTTTAAGTAACTTGAGGGGTGTAGTTTCTACAATGGGTTCATTTATGGGGGGTATGCACTATGTAAGCCCTACAAAGTGACTTCAGACCTGAGCTGGTCCTTAAAAAGTGGGTTTTGGCAATTTTCGTAAAAAAAATTAAGAATTGCTTTTAAACTTCTATGCCTTTTAACGTCCAAAATAAATAAAATGACATTTCCAAAATGATGCCAACATAAAGTAGACATATGGGGAATGTTAAGTAGTAAATATTTAATGAGGTATCACTTTCTGTTTTAAAAGCAGAGAAATTGAAATTTAGAAAATTGCACATTTTTCAAAATTTTTGGTAAATTTTGGATTTTTGCATAAATAAAGGTGAAATATATTGACTTAAATTTATGACTATCATGAAGTAGAATGTGTCACGAGAATAAAATCTCTGAATAACTTGGATAAGTAAAGGCGTTCCAAAGTTATTACCACATAAATTGAGATATGTCAGTTTTGCTAAATTAGGCCTGGTCAGGAAGGGGGCAAAGTGCCCAGATGGGAAGTGGTTAAGTATTTGGAAAAAAAAGTTGTTGTTTTTTATAACAGAATATGAAAGCTTTATAAAGCTATTGAATTTCACAGGTGCAGATTTAGCTAGTGCTATAAAAAAAAAATTTTGCACAAAAAGGGTGCTTGTAAAAACCCAGAAAATTATGGCTGTATTTCTAGCTTAAATTGCACACTGACTAATCCTGCAAACCAGTCAGTGTGGTTTACTTTAAGTACAGTGACTGAGTCACACCACACAAAAACAAAAGTTTTAGATTTTAGAAAAACTGACTTTTCTAAAATTAGATTAGTGGTAAATGAGTCCCTATCAGATTGGAACAGTTTCAATGGAGCCCAGAAGAAATGGGACTACTTAAAAGTGGCACTATTGAAGGAAACAGATAATTGCATTAGGCTTGTCAGTAAAAGCAAAAAAATGAAGAGACCACTGTGGTACTCAGCAGAAGTGGCAAAATCATTAAAACAAAAAGATAGCATTAGTAATTATAAAAAAAAAAAAACGAGGATGACAGGCAAATTTATAAGATTAGGCAGAGAGAGGCCAAGCAAGTTATAAGAGCTTCTAAAGCACAGGCAGAAGAGAAATTAGCTCAGTCAGGGAAAAAAGGTGATAAGACATTATTCAGATACATAAATGAAAAAAGGAAACTAAAACAAGGAATTACCAAATTAAAAACAAAAGAAGGAAGGTATATGGAAGAAGATAAAGAATTAGCTGACTGCCTCAATGAATACTTCTGTTCAGTTTTTACAAAGGAAAATGAAGGAGAAGGACCTCAGTTAGGAAAGAAGACTAATGAATCTTTTGATGTATGTGTCTTTACAGAGGAAGAGGTTCTAAGTCAGCTGTCTAAAATTAATACAAATAAGTCACAGGGGTCTGATGGGATACACCGAAAGCTATTAAAATAGCTCAGCGGTGAACTAACAAAACCATTAACAGATTTATTTAACCAATCACTGGCAACATGAGTCGTCCCAGAAGATTGGAAATTAGCAAATGTTGTGCCCATTTACAAGGAAGGTAGTAGGGAGGAATCGGGCAACTATAGGCCAGTAAGCCTGACATCAATAGTGGTGAAATTAATGGAAACCATACTTAAAGGGAACCTGTCATGTGGATATTTGAAGCAATTTGTTGGCGGCATTGAATTTGGGCAAGTTGTCACATGTTCCGTGCATGGCACATGTGTTGAATCTCATCGTACAACGCTTTTTGTCTAAGTACCCAGGCTTACAGGACGTCCTCAAGCAGGCCAGGAAGGTGTGTGGCCATTTCAGGCGTTCCCACACGGCCATGGCCCACTTTTCAGACATTCAGCGCCGAAACAACATGCCAGTGAGGCGCTTGATTTGCGACAGCCCGACACGTTGGAATTCAACACTCCTAATGTTCGACCGCCTGCTCCAACAAGAAAAAGCCGTCAACGAGTATTTGTATGACCGGGGTGCTAGGACAGCCTTTGCGGAGCTGGGAATTTTTTTGCCACGTTACTGGATGCTCATGCGCAATGCCTGTAGGCTCATGCGTCCTTTTGAGGAGGTGACAAACCTAGTCAGTCACACCGAAGGCACCATCAGCGACCTCATCCCATTTGTTTTCTTCCTGGAGCGTGCCCTGTGATGAGTGCTGGATCAGGCTGTAGATGAGCTTGAAGAGGAAGAGTTGTGGTCACCATCACCACCAGAAACAGCCTTGTCATCATTGCTTGCCGGACCTGCGGCAACGCTGCAAGAGGAGTATGAGGAAGAGGAGTCAGAGGAGGAATGTGGCTTTGAGGAGGAGGAAGACTAACCACAGCAGGCATCCCAGGGTGCTCGTTGTTGTCACCTATCTGGGACCCGTGGTGTTGTACGTGGCTGGGGGGAAGAACATAACTTCAATGACATCAGTGAGGAGGAGAAACAGGAAATGAGTAGCTCGGCATCCAACCTTGTGCAAATGGGGTCTTTCATGCTGTCATGTCTGTTGAGGGACCCTCGTATAAAAAGGATGAAGGAGAACGACCTGTACTGGGTGGCCACGCTACTAGACCCCCGGTATAAGCAGAAAGTGGCGGAAATGTTACCAAATTACCGCAAGTCAGAAAGGATGCAGCAGTTCAAAACCAAACTAAAAAATAAGCTTTACACAGCTTATAAGGGGGATGTCACAGCACAACGGGAATCTAACAGGGGAAGAGGTGAAAGTAATCCTCCTCCTACTATGACCACAGCGGCAAGGACAGGACGCTTTACAGATGTGTTGTTGATGGAGTACATGCAGAGCTTTTTCAGTCCTACACATCGCCACAGCCCTTCGGGATCCAGCCTTAGAGAACAACTCGACCGACAGGTACCAGACTACCTCACCTTAACTGCAGATATCGACACTCTGAGGAGCGATGAACCCCTTGACTACTGGGTGTGCAGGCTTGACCTGTGGCCTGAGCTATCCCAGTTTGCGATAGAACTTCTGGCCTGCCCCGCTTCAAGTGTCCTGTCAGAAAGGACCTTCAGTGCAGCAGGAGGCATTGTCACTGACAAAAGAAGTCACCTTGGTCAAAAAAGTGTTGATTACCTCACCTTCATTAAGATGAATGAGGCATGGATCCCGAAGGTATTGACAGTGGGGGATATGTTTGACTAACAAAAGGCCTGATGACATGCCTTGGCCTCAAAATGGTCACCACGCTGCTGTATTTAATGTCTGCATACCGGATGACTTTCGTGAA
This sequence comes from Bufo gargarizans, assembly GCF_014858855.1. Lineage (NCBI taxonomy): Eukaryota > Metazoa > Chordata > Amphibia > Anura > Bufonidae > Bufo > Bufo gargarizans. The sequence goes on along the minus strand of NC_058081.1, from coordinate 8,099,088 downwards.
TTCTCCGCCACCAACAAGGGTTCAAGCCGCAATATTTTAGTCACCTTTCTGCCTGGAAAATATCAATTTTTCCGGCCGCTGCTGCAACAATACCTAATTTTTCAGGCATGTGTACATGCCTAATTTTTCTGGCCTCTAGTACTGCACTATGGCTGCAAAAACAAAACAAAAAAAAGGCACATACAAGTGTCAATTCCACTTCGTGATCGGTACCTTGTTGTGGTGAAGGGGCTTGCGTATCACAATGAATCGATCATAAAAGTGATCGGCTGGATAATTTTCCATAGAAAAAAACATTTTTTTTTGTTGTATGGGTTTTTAATACATAAAATAAAAAAATCATAATAAAGTCTCTTAATAGTTTATTAGAAATAATACAGATAATTTAACAAATCCCCATCAATTCCAATACAAAGCAAGTATAAAGCTCAGAACTAAATTATTCCAGGATGTCGTTAGTTCGACAATGATTAATCAATTCGACACACGTCCCCGATAGTCGACGTAACAGGGATTAAACTGATGAGAATAGTACTACAGAAAATACCACTCATATCGGGTGTGACAGTAAATTGCATGGCGCAGACACAGTGACCGTGGCGTGGATTCAAACAAAGGGGAGGGAGCCAGCGTTTTTTTAACCATCTCCCCATTCAAAAAATCAATTTAATAAATAGACCCCAGATTGGGGACGTAACAGGGATTAAACTGATGAGAAGAGAGAACTACAGAAAATAGCACTCATATCGGGTGTGACAGTAAATTGCACGGCGCAGACGCAATTACCGTGGATTCAAACAAAGGGGAGGGAGCCAGCGTTTTTTTAACCATCTCCCTATTCTAAAAATCTATTCAATTCACCTTTCGGGGACCCTTGGTGTTGTACGTGGCTGGGTGGAGGAAGAAACCTTCAATGACATCAACGGTACATGGCTAGCTTGGTATACAACCTTGTGCAAATGGGAAGTTTGCTGTTGGGCAAATCGACTGTTTGCGGTTGTTTGCGGTGCATTAAAAGGGGAGTTTGGTCTGTCAATGTCTGTGAAGCGGGCGTAACCCTTACACTACCTGATCGATACAACATCATACCTGATCGTATACACACACTGGATGTTTTAAACCACGTTGTTCAAAAAAAAATTGGATTGTTAGGTGATTTATGCCCTTTATGGATTACAATCCAACTCTGCGTCAACTATGTAATTTTACATGGGAGTTTTGCCATGGATCCTCCTCCGGCATGCCACAGTCCAGGTGTTAGTCCCCTTGAAACAACTTTTCCATCACTACTGTGGCTAGAAAGAGTCCCTGTGGGTTTTAAAATTCGCCTGCCTATTGAAGTCAATGGCAGTTCGCCCGTTCGCAAACATTTGCAGAAATTTGCGTTCGCCGTTCGCGAACAGAAAATTTTATGTTCGCAACATCTCTACTCTAGACTCAAGTTGCTGCTGATGGAGCTGGAACTGCTCCTACTCCCCCACCATGCCACAGCAGCCATTGCAGAGAAATGTGAGTGCAGAGGACCCCCTCGGTCAGACCTGAGAGAGGATGGACGATGGCGTAGATAGGCAGTGGCCAACTGACTACATAGGATGTCTCTATAGTAGTTCAGTTTGTCCTCCTTCTCAGCGGGTTTAAAAAAGGCCCCCATTTTGGACCGGTAACGAGAGTCCAACAAGGTGGAGAGCCAGAAGTCATCCCTCTGCCGAATTATGACAATTCAGCTGTCACTAGGCAAGCAAGTGAACATGCATCGGGCCATTTGTGGAAGTGACTCGGAGGGTCTCCCTGCCTCCATCTCCACTACATACTGCCATGTTGTTTGGGTTCTCTGCCTTGTGTTCCTCATCACCCTGCAGCTCCTCTGGCTGCTCCTGCTTCTCCTCTCCTGTCACCTGTGGAGAAATAATAGCCATTTCTCTACACATTCCTTGTGCTCCAATGTCCTACTCCTCCTCCAGTTCACCCCCCACAGGGCTCATGTGATCTTGGCGCCATGTCTCCATTCCCCTGACCAGCCAGATTTACCAGAATCTGTTCCAGGACATGAAGCAGTGAATGAGTTTGTTGATCCCGTAGTCCTGGCGACTGACAAATTACGTGGCCTCCTTAAAGGGCCTGAGCAAACGGCAGGTGTCACGCATGAGCTGCCACTGGCTGACATCAAAGTTACACAGGGGAGTACTCCTGTCCGCTTGGACCATCAATAAATCGTTTATGGCTTTTCTCTGTTCGTATAGTCAGTCCAACACATATGGAGGTGGGAAATCCAACGGGTGGAAACGTCACATATCAGCCTATGTTGGGGGATGCTGTTCTGCCGCCGCAGCTCAAGGAGGATGTGCTTTGCGGTGTACTAGTTGCTGAAGTGCATGCAATGTTTCCTGGCCATTTTTAGGATGTCTTTCCGAAGGGTGGAAGACTTCAGGAACTGCTTGACAACCATATTGAACACGTGCACCATGCAGGGTGCATTTCTCAACCCTCCTTGACGCAGTGCCGACACCATGTTCTTGCCGTTGTCGGTTACCATGGTTCAGATTTTTTATTTTTTTTATTTTTTATTTTCATAACGTAACATAACAAGGTACATTAATACAGAATTTTACATCTTGCAAGATGTATAGCAGGAGTATAGAAGTCATGTCATCAAATATATATCATATCGTACAATGAGTACAAGGTCAAAGACTACACAGAAGCATCATTCACCGCAGACTGGACATTGCGAAGAATAGGCAATCACGATTCAGATGAGTGGAGGTTGCATAACAGGATTCCAAAGGGTACATTAATATAGATGCGTACATCTTACACGGTATTCAACAGACATGCAGGCGCAATTACGTAAGAACGTATTATACGCCACCCAGGTGAGATGCTAAGGAAGGGGAATACCTATTAAATGACAAGTAGCCACCAAATACCAAAGGCTTCCAACCGTTCAGACTAGTCCAACACAGTATAGTAAGCCGGCAAAAGGTAGGTAGTCGCATTTACTGAGGCACGGAACCTCCATTGTAAAGAGTCTGGGGACATTATAACCACATGTATTGATAAGTTCTAGGATAGCCCAACTGCTAATTGTAAGATGTAATATCCTCTCGTAAAGGTAGGCTAGTGGAGGATCTAGACTCCCTGTGTGATAATGCTGAGCGAGTACAAGTTTTCTAAATCCCTCTGAGCAGAGGAATAGGACTTACTCATAGCTCGGGTGTCTACTCTTCTGCCATAAGTGCCATTGTTGTCTAAATTTCGGATGGTTCCTAGCTTCCCAGGAAGAGATTTCCTCAAATCGGAAGATCTGATCAACTTTTAGTTTCCAGTGCTCAATTGAGGGGAGAGCAGAAGAAAGCTAGTGTTTTGGGATTAGCAATCGAGCTGCCATCAAAAGCTGTTTGAAGAGAAAAGGCATAGGGCGAGCTGTCTTACTCGTTTCGAAATTGAGTAGGGCCCTACTCGCAGACACCGGTATTTTAGTTCCACATATTAAATTGCTAACCTGGAATATTTCCTCCCACCATACCTTAATGAGTGGACAGGTCCACCAGATGTGAAAAAAGGTTCCCCTATCCGCACTACACCTCCAACATGTGTCATCGGCCGTCACTGAATACAATGAGGTAATATCAGGCGTCTTGTACCATCTGGTCAGGATCTTATATCCGTTCTCTTGTATGCGGACACATCTGGATGAGCAGTGCGGGGAGGACAATAAATCTGGTAATGTGGAGTATGACAATTCATGTCCCAAATCCCTTTCCCAATGGCGAACAAAGGCTGGTTTGGTAGGGGTCGAAGGGATGTTCAACCTCCTGAAGATTTGTGAAATCAGTTTCTTTGGAGGGGTTGGGTTGGAGATAAGGGCCTCGGACCAAAGTAGAGGGCGGAGAATATCCCCAATTGTGATATGTTGAGATATAAATGCGTGTATGTAAGACGTGGAGGAGATATGTTTATGAGCAGCATCAAAGACAGTTTGAAACTCTTTAAGTTTGATTAAAGACCCGTCAGACTCGAAGAGAGATCGAATCGGCAGCACTGACTCTCTCAGGTCTCTTGGAGTACTTTCTACTACCTCAGGTATGGCCGTCCCTAGGATATCACTGATGGACAGGAGGGGCGAGGGGAAGGGGATGGAACAGTGAGAGGCCTGAAACCATTTCCATGTATTCAAAGTCGCTTGAATTATAGGGAATAATGGCAAGGAGGGTGTATTAGAAGCACTCTTATTACCTAATAATAAGGATCTAAAGGGTTTGTTTACTAGTTCCTGCTCCATTGCAACCCATGGTTTTGTGCTACTAGGTCTAAGCCATTCTATTATTCTTGACAGCAGGACCGCTCTACCATACATCTCAGGGTCTGGTAAGGCAATGCGCGAGAGCAGTTCGGGCCCGAGAGCAGCTCATAAGATAATCTTGGTCTCTTCCCACTCCAAATGAATGAGCGGAAAAGCTTTTTTAGAGTGATATAATAGGTTCTAGGGACTGGGATGGGAAGAACCTGTTGCAAGTAGGTAAGGCGGGGGAGTATCAGGGACATCAGTAGATTTTTTCGGCCAAACCAGGAAATAGTTGGGATATCCAAATTGTCTATGCTGGAAAAGATGTCTCTCAATAACGGGGTATAATTTAGTGCGAACAGTTCTTTAGTGTCTGAACTAATTTTTACCCCCAAATATGTCAAATATGGGGAAGACCAATTAAAGGGAGAATCTTTTTTTAGGCCTGCCTGAGTCGATGGAGGGACCCCCACACAAATCACAAGTGATTTCTGTTTATTGATTTTGAAGTTAGAAATAGAGCCGTAGGTATCAAGAAAGTTTTGAATTATGAGTATTGAGTCCTTGGGGTTGGAGGTCATGATCAAAATGTCGTCCGCGAATGCGGCCACCTTATGATCCCTGCCTCCCAACCTGACACCTCGAATTCCTTCATCCTCTCTCAACTTCAGAAGAAGCGGTTCTAATGCCAATATGAAAAGCAAAGGAGAAAGGGGACAGCCCTGCCTAGTGCCATTTTTGATGGAGAAGGGTTCTGACAGATCTCCATTGATCAGAACAGAAGCCGAGGCCCGCGCGTACATTGCGAAGGTAGACCGTACAAAGGGATCAGGCAGGCCAAACCGGTTAAGGACGTGTTTCAGGAAGGACCAATTAATTCGGTCGAACGCCTTTTCTGCGTCCGTGCTCAGCAGGAGCAGAGGCTTAGAACGGACCGTAGAAAACTGCATTATATTTAATACTCTGACTGTATTATCTCGTCCCTCTCTACCTTTGATGAAGCCCGCCTGATCCCCATGCACTAATGAAGGAAGGAGGGCCGATAGCCTGTTAGCCAACAATTTCGCTAGCAACTTCAGGTCGATGTTGAGAAGGGAAATAGGTCTGTAATTGGCACAATGTTTAGGATCCTTCCCCTCTTTTGAGATCAGGGTAATATGGACTTGGGTCATATCTCTGGATAAATTTTCCCCTAGTAGGGTCAAGTTACAAACCTCAAGCAAGTGGGGGAGTAAGCACTGTTGGTATGTTCTATAATATTGGACAGGAAGGCCATCAGGGCCTGGGCTTTTGCCTGAGGGAGTCTGCCTTAATGCGGAGGTGAGTTCTGGGAGAGTGAAAGGAGTTGTAAGCATCTGTTTCTGGTCATCAGTGACTACTGGTATCGGAAGTGACTCCAAGAACAAAGACACCAAGGAAGCATGTGCCTCAAGGGGAAGCGTTTGGGGTAGGTTATAAAGGGATTCATAGAACTCCCTGAATTGGGCACCTATGTCTTTGGAAGAGAATAAGGGAGCACCTTGTGGGGATGTTATTTGATGAATATAGTTTACGGCTCTTCTATTCTTAATTCTGCTCATCATAAATTTTGAGGTTTTATCTCCATGGGCGAAGAATTTGTGTTGTGAATTTAAGAAGAGTTTAGTTGTGGATTGTTGTAACATCGATTTCAGTTCAGCTCTGTACCCGGATAACTCCTGGAGCTGCAGAGCGGAAAAGGATTGTTTGTGCAAGGACTCTAACTGTTTTATTTTTTGGCAGATGAGATCTAATTTCTCACTCCTCTGTTTCTTTTGGTAGGCGCCTAGACTTATAAAATGCCCTCTAATAAAGGGTTTGTGGGCATCCCAGACTGAAAGGGGAGAGATATCAGGGTTCTTATTTAAGCTGAAATATTCCGTAAGGAGTCCTGCTATTTTATCTCTAGTATCCGGATTCCCTAGAAGGGCTTCATTCAAGCGCCATCTGAATTTCTGCTGCTTGGAGGTAGGCGCTGAGACTAATAGTGAGATGGGGGCATGATCGGATAAATGAATGGATCCTATTTGTGGGTCTCGGCAAAATTGAAGGTGTTCTTTAGACACAAAAAGATAGTCCAGGCGCTGATATGTGCCATGAACCGTAGAGTAGAAAGTAAAATCCGATGTATTGGGGAAAAGAGTGCTCCAAACATCAATGAGATGAAGATTCCAGAACCCCTCTCTAATGTACCTTAACATTTTGAGTGCCAGGGCCGATTTTGAGGTTGAGGAGTCTAGCTGAGGGTTCAAGGTAGCATTGAGGTCCCCTCCCACTATGATTAGGCCTTCCGAAAAAGATTTAATAATGGGAAATACCGTGGAAAACCATCTATGATGGCCAGTGTTTGGAGCATAAAGGTTAACGAACGTGTAGGACTGAGGTCCAATGGTACCCTTGACTAGTAGATAGCGACCATCAGGGTCCTGCAGGTGGGAAATGTAGGAGAAAGGAACCCTCCTCTGGAACCCAATACTTACTCCCCCTGAGGCAGAGGAGCTGCCGCCACAATGGTACCATTGAGAATAGTGGCCATGTGATAAGTTGGGGTAGTGATCAAATTTGAAGTGCGTCTCCTGGAGGAGTAGGACAGTAGCTCCCGATTTGCGTAACAATGAGAAAACCTGACTCCGTTTTGATGGAGAATTAAAGCCTTTGACATTGTATGACGCAAATGATAAGTCAGCCATAAGGTTTTGTGTATTGTGCGTTACCTCGCTGAGTGTCCCTCCTCCTCCAGGAGGACGCAGTCCTGTTGGACAAGCAGGATGTAGTATGGGTGAGCAGAGTGGAAACCAGAGGAGGGTCCTGCGTCAGACATGACCTTGGTGCACCTGATTCATGTACCTTCATAACAAAATAAACAGAATGAGCAAAATAAACATAACAGTTATTAACAAAATACTCTACGTTCTCGTAGGTCAAGTATGTGAGCATAGGGGGAAAAATGGTCTACTGACCCAATAGTTGATCTCCATCAATAAGGAGTCTAGACCTAAGCAAAAGTGAGCAAATATTAGACAATATGCTAGAGGTGTAGTTAAGGGAACAACAACATTCCTATATGACGGGAACACAAAAAGGAGATGCTTGAGGAGAAGGAAAACATATGATAAAGTGGACAGAGCAGCACTCCTTAAGATTAGTGAAAGAAAAGCATAACTTGCTATTACTAGAAGATAACTCATTCGGCTTGGTTGAGTCTCTTTGGTGTCATCTGACGGCCCCTCTTCCCGGCTCTCTGTGCTTTAGGGGTCCGCTGCATGACAAAAGGATTGAAAGTGGGAACTTCAGGTAAATCAGCCAGATCCTGGAACAATTCCCAGTTCTCCACTTGTAGAGACGGTATTTGCAGCTGTTCATAAAGATTTTCCAACTCCAGGTAAGAGGAAATATTGTGACGCCGACCCTCTCGGTTAAATGAGATACCAAAAGGAAAGTTCCACTTGTACTGTATTTTCTGGGAGCGCAGCCAATCCGTCAGAGGTTTCAAGGCTCTACGTTTTCTGAGGGTGGATGGAGCCAGGTCCTGAAAGACTGATATCTGCGCACCCTCATATGAGAAGTCAGGGCGGTTTCTGGCTGCATCCTGAATCGCAGATTTAATTTGGAAGTTCAGAAACTTGCATATAATGTCCCTTGGAGGTTCTTCTGGCTTGGGCTTGGGACGCAGGGCTCTGTGAGCACGTTCTATTACAATTTCTTGATCAAAGTCAGGACCCATAAGCTGCGAACAAATCGACTTAATCATGGAGGTTACGTCACCTTGCTGTGCCGCCTCAGGGACCCCTCTGAAGCGCAGATTATTCCGGCGCCCCCTGTTCTCCTGGTCTTCCAGGGCATTGTGCAGGTCATTCAGGTAGGTACCACATCTTTGAAAAGCGGCAGAGGTGGCTTTTTGGTGTTCTAGGACTGAGGCCTGATGCGTTTCTAGCACCTCGACTCTGTCTCCCACTTGCCTCATATCCTGGCGAAGCGCAGCGATCTCTTCCAGCACCGGCTCCATAGCTTTACAGAGGGCATGTTTTAAGTAGTGCCTGGTGATAGGGAGCGAGCTTTTGCCCTGCGGCTCCTCCGCCTCACTCTCTTCCTCTGATCGGTCCGGCGGCCGCGCCATGCTATTCTGAAGAGGTTCCGGCGCCATCTTTGATTCTCTAGCCACATAGGCTGAGGCTGCCTTCTTCAGGAATTTATCCATTTCTCCCGGCGTAGCCTGCACTTTGCCAGCTGCAGAATGATCTCCAGTCCTTGCGTTCCCGATCTTCACCATTTTCAGCTCGATTCAGGTCATATGATGGCTAATATCGCTGTTTGTAGAGATCGGTGTTCACAGAGCTCAGTGAAGTGCGGCCATCTCAGACCGGCGCTAGCTCCGCCCCCCCCATGGTTCAGATTTTCAGTTGTTGCGGAGAAAGCCAGGATTCGATTTCTTGAAGAAGGACACGGAGCAGTTCCTCCCCTGTGCGATTCCGTTTGCCCAGGCAAATGATATGCAGAACATTCTATGTTTCTATGTTTCTAACAGTGTGACGCTGCCGTTCCCTGCTCATGTGGTATGCTGGAGGGGCACTGTGAATTGTCCCTGCAGTGGAGGCTGAGGACACAGTGGAGGATTGAGAAAGCAGAGGCGGACATTGTCGCCGAATCAACGGCTTGAGAACGTGGAGACGGAAGCGGCTTCACCTAGCCAAGTTGCTGGTGTGGCTGTGCAGGAACCACTTTCCAGAGGTCTGTAAAGGACATGTATTTTCCCTGACATTACTTACAGCTCCACACATCTGTGCTGCTGTGCACTTTGGCAGACACTGACAGGCTCAATAATTGGCACACCATCTGTTCTACATATGTGTGAAGGGCTGATACTGCCTTCTTGGCAAAGAAATGACGGCTTGGGACTCTACAGCTTGGCTCGGCACAAGCCATTAGTTCTCTGAAAGGTGCAGCATCCACCACTTGGAAAGGGAGGAACTTCAGCACCAGTAACTTGGACAGGAGCACATTCTGCTTCTGCGCCGTTGGATGAGTGCATGCATACTGTTGTCTCTTGGAAATCGATTCAGTGATCGATTGCTGACAGAATGCCTAACGAGGAAGAGGAGCAGGAGTATCAAGACCAGCAGATGATGGGAAGGACAGACAGCTCCCTTTGGCTGAGATGGTCGACCCTTGACTGCCTGAAATTGGGTGCGTGCCACTAGGTGATGCAGCGGTTCCTGCGGCAGGCTGGACCACATCATCGGAGTCTTGGTTCTCCCAGGCCACTTTATGGTGATGCTGCATATGTTGACGCAGGGCCGTGGTGCCAACATTGGCACCCTGGACATGCATCACCTTCTGCCCACAGATACTACAAATGGCCATGTTCACCTCCTCCGGCATCTCAACAAAAAACTGCCACACCGCCGAGTTTGGGATTTTCCCCCCAACAGTCTGCACTGACTGATTGCTTCCCTCGCTGCTTCCGTGAACCCCTGCACCACTACTTTCCGGGCAGGTATGCTCCTGCGAAGTGGGTGGTCTACCCCAGGCATGTTTGGCTCCTGACCTCCCACTGCTGCCACCCTGCTGACAACCAGCCACAGCCAAGCTAGCGACTTGCAGGCTCTGCCGTTGCCTCACGTAAACGCTGTCACCCTGTTCTCCAGGTGATGATGAAGCCCCTAGTTCACCCGGCTCTCAAGTGCGATCAGCTACATCATCATCATCAAGTACTGTCTGCACATCACTGATGTCCTCCTCCACAATCTCTGGGTCAGGAGCATTCCAAACACCAACTCCCATGCCACTTTCCTCATCACTACTAGCCCGCCTACCAGAGGAAGCGGCAGATGTCTCCTCCACATCTTGGCTGGCCAGTAGCTGCTGACTGTCCTCTAGTAGCTCGTCCATGCTGTATAGTGGAGCTGAGCCCACAGCATTTAATACTTCTATGGCTGAGCTAACAGTAAAAGACAGAGGCAGGTTGAGGACAGGTGAGTGCACAGGGCCTGCTCCCGGGCCATGCCAACTAAGGGTTATGTCTGCCGAACCCACCGACTCTTGGCTGGGGTCTGATGTCACTTGGGACAAAGTGGATGACCAAATCAACCTTTCAAGAACCGCTAGGTTGCTGGTCAAGACATGACCGCTAGATGACACCGGGAGCTCAGGCCTCTCGTTGTGACTCTTGCTGCCGTGACCCCTTACTCTGCTGCAACTTTTTCCCGCGCCATAAACATTTAGGCCTCTGCCACTCCCCTGTGCAGGGCCTGGCATTTCTCTGTCTGACATACTGCTAGATCAAATAAATAAAAAGAAAGATAAAACACTCCAAAAAAGTCAGCAATTTTCTCACTTCACCACACAAAGGCTAAAAAGCCCTTTTTGCAATGTATACAGAAATGGGCGTTTTTTCTACACAAGTGCCAGGAGAGGAACAGCAGGAAGGGCTAGAGGGTGATGAGGAAGACCAGGCAAATGACCCCGACACACACTGGCAGTATGCAGTGGAGATGGAGGCAGGGGGTCCCTAAGAGTCCCTTGCGCAAATGGCCCTATGCATGCTCAAATGCTTGCATAGTGACAGCTAAATTATCACAATTGGGCAGAGGGGTGTCTACTGGCTCTCCACCATGTTAGACTCTCGCTTCCGGTCCTATATGGGTGTCACGGAATGTGTACAGGTAACAAGGCAAAACAACATGCATAAATGACTCGCGGAATCCAACAGCTAAGGAACAAAAGGGAGACCCCTGTAGAAGACCTGGCACTTTCCCTGGCTGCTTAGCCTATGCATAGATCCGAATGGTGGAGGTATGCATATCCACGTACCTTGACTATATAACCCCTGAGCACCCTACAATAGTGAGGGGACACGACCACCGGCTCCCTACACCAGACACGGAGGGAGTCAGGGTCACCTGGGATCCAGCAAACAGAAAATAACAGATAACAGTTTAACACTTAACTTTGTAGAGGAGAGGAGAACCAGATGGGCATGCACACACACTCCAGGAAGAAATATAAGCCGCCCAGAAAAGCCTTCTGGGGAAGAATTTAAAGGGAAGCAATTAGTCCAACACATGACAGCTTAGAGAGGCTAAGGAGAGGAGGAGCTGAATACCACAACACAGAAACTCAAAGAGGAGGTTCTGAAAGGCCTCTGTCAGAGCTTCTCAGCTGTCTGGTTGTGACAGTACCCCTCCCTCTACGAGTGGACTCCGGACACTCAGAACCCACCTTCTCAGGATGGGACCTATGGAAAGCCCTGATGAGACGAGAGGCTTTAATGTCCGTCACTGGGACCCACATCCTCTCCTCAGGACCATACCCCTCCCAGTGAACAAGGTACTGAAGAGAACCGCGGACAAGACGAGAATCCACAATCCCAGAGAGGTACAATGGGTTGAACATAAGGTTTCAATAAGGACTTATGAAAAACATTATGGATCTTCCAAGTCTGAGGAAGATCAAGACGGTATGCAACAGGATTGATGACAGACATGATTTTGTAAGGCCCAAAAAAATAAAGGCCCCAACTTCCAGGAGGGAACCTTCAGTTTGATATTCTTGGTAGACAACCACACCAGATCACCAACATTCAGGTCCAGACCAAGCACACGTCTCTTATCAGCCACACGCTTATATCTCTCACTCATGCTCTTTAGATTATCTTGAATCTTTTGCCAAATAGATGACAAAGACGAGGAGAATCTGTCCTCATCAGGTAAACCAGAAGACCCCTCTCCCGAGAAAGTCCCAAACTGTGGATAAAACCCATATGCACCAAAAAATGGTGACTTATCAGAGGACTCCTGACGACGGTTATTTAAAGCAAACTCAGCAAGGGACAAAAAAGAACACCAATCCTCTTGATTCTCCGCCACAAAACAACGCAGATATGTCTCCAGATTCTGATTGACGCGCTCTGTCTGACCATTCGACTGCGGGTGGAAAGCAGAAGAGAATGACAACCGAACCCCCAAGCGAGAACAGAAAGCCTTCCAGAATCTGGAAACAAACTGCGTGCCCCTATCAGAGACTATGTCTGAAGGAATACCGTGCAATTTGACAATGTGATCAACAAATGCCTGCGCCAGAGTCTTAGCATTGGGCAAACCAGGAAAAGGGATGAAATGCACCATTTTGCTAAAACGGTCCACCACCACCAGAATCACAGTCTTCCCCGAGGAACGAGGCAGGTCCGTTATGAAGTCCATGGACAGATGTGTCCAAGGACGGGAAGGAATGGGTAAGGGAAGGAGAGGACCTGATGGCCGTGAATGAGGGACTTTGGCACGAGCGCAAGTCTCGCAGGCTGCCACAAAACCCTCAACCGACTTACGAAGCGCAGGCCATCAGAATCTCCGAGCGATGAGATCCAGTGTGGCTCTTACCCCCGGGTGCCCAGCAAGGACCGTATCGTGGTGTTCTTTAAAAATCTTGTGTCTTAAAGCGAGAGGCACAAACAACCTCCCAGGAGGACAAAGATCAGGAGCCTCTGACTGGGCTGCCTGCACCTCTGCCTCCAATTCAGGAAAAAGAGCAGAGACCACCACACCTTCAGCCAAAATGGGACCCGGGTCTTCAAAATTCCCGCCTCCCGGAAAACAACGTGACAGGGCATCTGCCTTCACATTCTTAACTCCAGGGCGGAACGTGACAACAAAATTAAACCTAGAAAAGAACAACGACCATCTGGCCTGTCTCGGGTTCAGACGCTTGGCTGACTCCAAGTAGGCCAGATTTTTATGGTCAGTAAATACGGTAATAGGGTGTCTGGCTCCCTCTAGCCAATGGCGCCATTCCTCAAAAGCCAACTTGATGGCCAACAATTCCCTATCTCCCACATCGTAATTTCTCTCTGCGGAGGAGAGTTTTCTTGAGAAAAAGGCACACGGTCGCCAATTGGCAGGAGAGGAACCCTGAGACAAGACCGCCCCCACACCCACCTCAGAAGCATCAACCTGTCATGGTCTTACCTTCTTACTGTTCTCGTTCGTTTGACATGTGCTGGCGGCCATCTTGGTTTCTGGGTTTCTTGTAGCCTCCCACCCTGCGGCTTCTCCTTCCCACTGGGAGGAGCTGGATGCCTAGCTCATATATATAGGAGGTCTGTGGCTTCAGTTCCTTGCTTGGTCCTCCTGTGTTCACATGCTTCTAAGACTGCTGCTGCTTCTGGTTCCTGATCCTGGCCTCGTCTGACTACCCCGTTGGTTCCTGATCCTGGCTTCGTCTGACTACCCCGTTGGTTCCTGATCCTGGCTTCGTCTGACTACCCTGCTGGTTCCTGATCCAGGCTTCGTCTGACCACCCTTCTGGTTCCTGACCTCTGTCTACGCAAGACCCTGCTTCGGTTTAGCCATCCGTTTGGACTTTTGCTTACAGCTTGATTTTCAATAAAGCCTTCTTATTCCCACTTATCTCTTGTTGTACGTCTGGTTCATGGTTCCATGACATTAGGACCAAGCCATGAATTTTGACGGTACAGGGCCATCCTCGCTACCTACGCTGGTTGCCAGACTTGATCAGCAGGATCACCTGTTGGGTCGGTTCGCTGTGGCGTTGCAAACCCTGCTTGAACGCACGGCTCATTTCGCATCCGTTGCCGATGGGTCGGTTGTCGCTCCTGGGCCCGCTCCTACTGCCGCTCCGGTTGTTGCGCCAGAGTCTACCCCGACACCTGTTGCTGCGCCTGCGGTGTCTCGGGGTATGACCGGTTCTGCCCCCCTTCCACAGCGCTTTGGGGGAGAGCCAACTCAGTGCCGAGGTTTCCTTAACCAGGTGGGCATTTATCTCGAGTTGCTGCCACATGCCTTTCCTACTGAGAGATCAAAGGTGGGCTTCTTGATCTCGCTGCTCTCGGACAAGGCCTTGGCCTGGGCCAGCCCTTTATGGGAGAACAACAATCCGGTGGTTGCCGAGTTTTCCGGTTTTGTTGCTTCTCTTCGGAGGGTATTCGATGTGCCGGCTCGTGCTGCCTCTGCTGCGAAGCTCCTTATGTCCATCAGACAGGGTTCACGATCCGTAGCTGAATACGCCATTGAGTTTCGTACCCTGGCAGCAGAGGTGGGCTGGAATAATGAGGCTCTGGTCGCTGCTTTCTCTCATGGTCTCTCGGATGCCTTGAAGGATGAGGTTGCAGCTAAGGACCTACCAGTGGAGCTCGAGTCTCTTATTTCTTTCCTGATTTTGATTGACACCAGACTCAGGGAGAGACCTTCCTTTAAGGAGAGCCTGTGGAGGTCTTCTAACAGATTGGCGCCTACGTTTGCTGTCCCACCCGTGCCTCCCTCTCCTCCCACGCCTCCTGGGGATGACTTGTCTGGGGGTGAACCCATGCAGCTGGGGTTTGCTCGCCTGTCCGAGGGGGAGAGGGTACTCCAGAGACGCGAGGGCCGATGCATGTACTGTGGTCTCGGTGGGCATTTTCGGTTGGCATGTCCGAACCGTCCGGGAAAAGCTCGCACCTGAGATCCTGTCGGGGGCAGATCTTGGGTGGAGTCTCCTCGTCCCCGGTTTCCCGTGTTGACAAACCACTGATCACTGTTGTCCTCTCCTGGGTCGGGGGCTCGGTGACGACCCAGGCGTTGGTGGACTCTGGTGCTGGTGGTTTGTTCATTGATAGTGTGTTCGCTGCCGCCAATTCCATTCCTCTGCAGTCTCGAGGTTCCCCACTGGCTCTTGAGGCGATAGACGGCAGACCCCTTCTGCCGCCACACGTGACTCATGAGACCCTTCCAGTGGGGGTAGCCATTGGTGCCGTTCACAGAGAGTCGGTCTGTCTCCAGGTGATTTCGTCTCCACACTACTCGGTGGTCTTGGGGTACCCCTGGCTCCAGAAGCATAATCCGACTTTCGATTAGAGATCGGCCGAGATCCTCTCGTGGTCACCGCAGTGTGGGGCTAGTTGCATCCATGGGCCTGTCAAGTTGCTGTGTACTTCCTCGGACTCTCTGTTGCCTCCTGAATATGAAGAGTACCGGGATGTATTCGATAAGGTGCGCGCGGTTGCCCTACCTCCGCACCGCCCATACGATTGTGCCATAGAGTTACAATCTGGTGCCGTTCCTCCTCGTGGCAAAGTCTATCCACTGTCGGTAGCGGAGAATGAGGCCATGGAGGAGTACGTGAGGGAGGCGCTTTCACGCGGACACATTCGCAAATCCTCGTCCCCGGCAGGGGCTGGATTTTTCTTTGTGAAAAAGAAGGGCGGTGAGTTGAGGCCTTGCATCGATTACAGGGGTCTCAATCGCATCACGATCAAGAACGCTTACCCGATACCCTTGATTTCCGAGCTGTTCGATCGCCTCAAAGGGGCCACGGTCTTTACCAAACTCGACCTGAGGGCGGCATATAACCTGGTAAGGATCAAGGCGGGCGATGAGTGGAAGACCGCGTTTAACACCAGGACCGGTCATTATGAATCCTTGGTTATGCCCTTTGGGTTGTGCAATGCGCCCGCAGTCTTCCAGGAATTCATCAACGATGTTTTCCGTGACCTGTTGCAGCAGTGTGTGGTGGTCTATTTGGATGACATCTTGGAATATTCTGAATCCATGGAGGCCCACATTATGGATGTCAGACGAGTGTTGCAACGGTTACGAGAGAACAGGCTGTTCGGTAAGCTTGAGAAATGCGAATTTCACCGATCCCAGGTAACCTTCTTAGGTTACATCATTTCCGCTGAGGGATTCTCCATGGATCCTGAGAAGGTTTCGGCTGTCTTACAGTGGCCCCAGCCCAGTGGTCTCCGTGCCCTGCAGCGCTTTTTGGGCTTCGCCAATTATTATCGGAAGTTCATCAGGGACTTTTCTATGCTAGCCAAGCCTCTCACGGATCTGACCAGGAAGGGCAGTAATTTCCAGGTCTGGCCGCTCGAGGCCATCCGAGCTTTTGAGGCTCTAAAGTCCGCCTTTGTGTCGGCTCCGATTCTGTCGCATCCCAACCCTGGGTTGCCCTTTGTCCTCGAGGTGGACGCGTCTGAGACGGGAGTAGGCGCCCTTCTGTCTCAGCGTAGAACACCAGAGGGTCCTCTGCTTCCTTGTGGGTTTTACTCCCGGAAACTGTCTTCCGCGGAGTGCAACTATCAGATTGGTGACAGGGAGTTATTGGCCATCGTGCAGGCCCTTAAAGAATGGAGGCACTTGCTCGAGGGTTCGGTGGTTCCGGTTCTCATCCTGACGGACCACAAGAATCTGACCTACCTTTCTGAGGCCAAGAGATTGACACCACGTCAGGCCAGATGGGCTCTGTTCTTGTCACGTTTTAATTACGTGGTCTCCTACCTACCCGGTTCCAAGAACATCAGAGCGGATGCCTTATCACGGCAGTACTCCGAGCTGTCCGGGGAGGAGTCGATTCCGACTTCGGTCATACCTCCGAATCAGATCCTGGCCGCCATTCGCACCAGCCTGACCTCTCCCCTGGGTGAGCAGATTTTGGCGGCTCAATCTGGTGCTCCCTCTGGGAGACCCAACGGCAGGTGTTTTGTGCCTGAGGAGTTGCGCACTCGGTTGTTGCGAACCTACCATAACTCCAAGGCCGCGGGGCATCCTGGAAAGAATCAGCTGTCCTGGGCTGTTTCACGTCTGTTCTGGTGGCCTTCTCTACGTTCCGACATCGCCGCATATGTAGCGGCATGCTCCGTTTGTGCCCAGAGTAAGTCCCCTCGGCACCTTCCGTTGGGCCTTTTGCAACCCATAGCCACCGGGGAGCGCCCATGGTCACACCTGGGGATGGATTTCATTGTGGACCTCCCTGCATCCCGAGGCCATACGGTCATTCTCATGATTGTGGATCGGTTTTCCAAAATGTGCCACTGTGTTCCTCTCAAGAAGTTACCCTCTGCACAAGAGTTGGCCACGATTTTCGCCAGGGAGGTCTTCCGGTTGCACGGTTTGCCCAAGGAGATTGTGTCGGATCGGGGGAGTCAGTTTGTGTCCAGGTTCTGGCGCGCCTTTTGCTCCCAGTTGGGGATTCATCTCTCTTTCTCCTCGGCCTACCACCCTCAGTCTAATGGGGCCGCAGAACGATCCAATCAGGCCTTGGAGCAATTCCTTCGTTGCTATGTCTCCGATCACCAAGACAATTGGGTTGACCTCCTGCCTTGGGCTGAGTTTGCCAGGAACACGGCGGTGAACTCTTCCTCTGGGACGTCTCCCTTCATGGCCAATTATGGGTTCCAACCTGCCGTGTTACCGGAGGTATTCTCTCCCCAGGATATTCCGGCTGTGGAGGATCACCTTTCCGTCCTACGTGCTTCTTGGGTACAGATCCAGAGGTCCCTTGAGGTCTCTGCGCAGCGCCAGAGACTCCAGGCTGATCGCAGACGAGCGCCCGCTCCTTCCTACCAGGTCGGAGACCGTGTATGGTTTTCCACCCGCAACCTCAACCTTCGAGTGCCCACTCCCAAGCTGGCGCCTCGCTTTGTTGGTCCCTTCCGAGTGCTTCGCAGGGTAAACCCGGTAGCCTATGCCCTTGCGCTTCCTCCTGGCATGCGGATCTCCAACGTGTTTCATGTCTCCCTGTTGAAGCCATTGGTGTGTAATCGTTTCACTTCCTCGGTTCCTCGGCCCCGTCCGGTCCAAGTGGGCAATCGTGAGGAATATGAGGTGAGCAATATCCTGGACTCACGCCTGGTCCGCGGTCGGTTGCAGTTTTTGGTCCATTGGCGTGGTTATGGTCCAGAGGAGCGTTCCTGGGTTCCCTCCGCAGATGTCCATGCTCCTGCTTTGCTCCGAGCCTTCCACGCACGCTTCCCTCAGAAACCGTTCCTTACTCCGCGGAGGAGGGGCCCTTAAGGGGGAGGTACTGTCATGGTCTTACCTTCTTACTGTTCTCCTTCGTTTGACATGTGCTGGCGGCCATCTTGGTTTCTGGGTTTCTTGTAGCCTCCCACCCTGCGGCTTCTCCTTCCCACTGGGAGGAGCTGGATGCCTAGCTCATATATATAGGAGGTCTGTGGCTTCAGTTCCTTGCTTGGTCCTCCTGTGTTCACATGCTTCTAAGACTGCTGCTGCTTCTGGTTCCTGATCCTGGCCTCGTCTGACTACCCCGTTGGTTCCTGATCCTGGCTTCGTCTGACTACCCCGTTGGTTCCTGATCCTGGCTTCGTCTGACTACCCTGCTGGTTCCTGATCCAGGCTTCGTCTGACCACCCTTCTGGTTCCTGACCTCTGTCTACGCAAGACCCTGCTTCGGTTTAGCCATCCGTTTGGACTTTTGCTTACAGCTTGATTTTCAATAAAGCCTTCTTATTCCCACTTATCTCTTGTTGTACGTCTGGTTCATGGTTCCATGACACAACCTCAACTATGAAGGGTAACGAAACATCAGGTTGCACCAAGATGGGAGCGGAAGCAAAACTCTCCTTGATATCAGAAAAAGCCTTACGCGCCTCTACTGACCAAGAAGAAAAATCTACCCCCTTTCTGGTCATATCAGTGAGTGGTTTAACAATAGAAGAATAATTCAAAATGAACTTCCTGTAATAATTGGCAAAGCCCAAAAAACGCATCAGCGCCTTTTGATTCTCAGGAAGCTCCCACTCAAGCACAGCGCGGACCTTCTCGGGGTCCATGCGAAAACCAGAAGCGGAGAGAAGAAACCCCAGAAATTGAATTTCTGGAACCGCAAACACACATTTTTCCAGTTTCGCATATAATTTATTCTCCCGCAGAATGAGCAAGACCTGACGTAAATGTTCCTTATGAGTTTTGAAATCGGGAGAAAAAATCAAAATGTCATCCAAATACACCAATACAAATTTTCCCATCAAATGATAAAAAATGCTGTTCACGAAATGCTGAAAAACGGCTGGGGCATTCATCAAACCAAAAGGCATAACCAAGTTTTCAAAATGGCCCTCAGGGGTATTGAAGGCCGTCTTCCATTCGTCCCCTTCTCTGACCCTGACCAGGTTGTATGCCCCTCTTAAATCTAATTTGGAAAAGACTTTAGCCCCAACAACCTGGTTAAATAGGTCCGGGATCAGAGGAAGCGGATAAGGGTCACGAATTGTGATATTGTTCAGCTCCCTGAAATCCAGACAAGGTCTTAAAGAACCATCTTTTTTCTTAACAAAGAAAAAACCAGCGGCAACAGGTGACTTCGAGGGTCGTATGTGTAAGATTGTATAAACGAGATTTAGGCAGCTTGGCATCTGGGATGAGATTAATAGGGCAATCGTACTCCCTGTGCGGGGGCAAATCCTGAACTCCACTCTCAGAGAAGACATCCGAAAATTCAGAGAGAAAAGATGGTATAGTCTTAGTAGCAACCTCAGAAACAGATGTCATGAGGCAATTCTCTCTGCAAAAGTCACTCCAACCATTTATTTGCTTCGCTTGCCAATCAATGGTGGGGTTATGCTTAGTGAGCCAGGGCAGCCCCAACACCAGAGGGGTGGGCAAACCGCTAAGAACGAAACATGACACATCCTCAACATGAGCATCACTCACAATCAAACGGATATTGTGAACTATGCCCTTTAATGATTTCTGAGAAAGTGGAGCGGAATCAATAGCAAAAACAGGAATATCCTTTCTCAAAGCGCACACCGGGAAACCATGAGTTATCGCAAATTGATTATCAATGAGATTGACCGCTGCTCCACTATCCACAAAAATCTCACAAAAAATGTTCTTGCTCTCTAGCGCCACCCTAGCCGGCAGGACAAAACGGGAACTACAAGCAAACGGAAAACCTTCAATTTCCGCCTCAACCCTGCCAATAGTAACAGACGGAACATTTTTCAAAGATTTTTTCCTCTTTGTTTCTTTATTATACCCAGAGAACTGCCTGAATCTCCTAGAGGGACAAATATTTGCCAAATGATTAATACCTCCACAACAAAAACAAACCGTCCCATGCGGGCTGAATCTTCTATTGTCAGAAGCAATCAACCCCAACTGCATGGGCTCCTGCTCAGAAGGGGCTGACGGCGACTGAGACCCCTGCGCACAGAATGGGACCGCTGCACTGTCCTGGGACCGAGTATGACATGAAGGAGAGATCTCTCCTCTCTCTCTAAGACGCCTGTCAATACGAACGGCCTGAGACATAGCAGAGTCCAAAGAAATAGGCCTTTCATTAAAGGCAAATGCATCTTTCAATCCCTCTGAAAGACCATGGCAAAATTGACTTCGGAGTGCAGCATCATTCCAACCAGTATCAGCTGCCCATCTCCGAAATTCTGAGCAGTATATTTCTGCGGATTGTTTACCCTGGCATAAGAGACGTAGTCTAGACTCCGCCAGAGCAATACGATCCGGATCATCATATATCTGACCCAGGGCTAAAAATAATTTATCCACTGAACGGAGAGGCCGTGCCCCCTCCGGCAGCGAAAAGGCCCAGGACTGAGCGTTACCTCTGAGCAGCGATATAATGATCCCCACCCTCCGTTCCTCATCTCCAGAGGAAAGGGGAAGAAGGCGAAAATGGAGTTTGCAAGCCTCTCTAAAACGCACAAAATTCTCACTACCCCCGGAGAACGTATCCGGGAGCGAGATCTTAGGCTCAGAACAAGCTCCATGAACGCAAGCTGAACCGGTCACTTGAAGCTGAGAAAAAGTCTTACGGAGGTCAGCTACCTCCAATGAAAGACCCTGGAAGCGTTCAGCCAAAAGTGAAACCGGATCCATGCTTAAGACGGTTTTGGCGGCTTATAATGTCACGGAATGTGTACAGGTAACAAGGCAAAACAACATGCATAAATGACTCGCTGGATCCAACAGCTAAGGAACAAAAGGGAGACCCCTGTAGAAGACCTGGCACTTTCCCTGGCTGCTTAGCCTATGCATAGATCCGAATGGTGGAGGTATGCATATCCACGTACCTTGACTATATAACCCCTGAGCACCCTACAATAGTGAGGGGACACGACCACCGGCTCCCTACACCAGACACGGAGGGAGTCAGGGTCACCTGGGATCCAGCAAACAGAAAATAACAGATAACAGTTTAACACTTAACTTTGTAGAGGAGAGGAGAACCAGATGGGCATGCACACACACTCCAGGAAGAAATATAAGCCGCCCAGAAAAGCCTTCTGGGGAAGAATTTAAAGGGAAGCAATTAGTCCAACACATGACAGCTGAGAGAGGCTAAGGAGAGGAGGAGCTGAATACCACAACACAGAAACTCAAAGAGGAGGTTCTGAAAGGCCTCTGTCAGAGCTTCTCAGCTGTCTGGTTGTGACAATGGGGCCTTTATTCCTTCAGCTTAGAGGGAGGGAGTGTGGTCAGTTGGCCACTACCTATTTGCGCCACCGCCCATCCTCACGAAGGTCTGACTGGAGGTTCCTCTGTGCTCACATTCCACTGTCATGGCTGCTGGAGGGGGGTTTGGGGACAATAACAGTACCAGCTCCATGAGCAGCAACTTAAGTCTAGAGTCTCTGTTGAGCACTTTTATTCACCCGCCAAGTGAAGAAACCACCCACCAGCAGCAGGAAGACTTGGAGCAGAAACTGAACCAGCAGGTGGTGGCATACTTGGACTACACCCTGGCACCCCACATTGAAGATCCCCTGTACCATTAGGCAGCCAAACTTAATTTGTGGCCGCAACTTGCGGAGTTTGCTCTTGTCAAGCTTTCTTGCCCGGCCAGTAGTGTGTGAGTGTTTAGTGTGGCGGGGGGCATAGTTACCCAAGGAGAACTCACCTTTCCATTAAAAAATGTGGAGAGACTGACTTTTGTAAAGACGAATCAAGTGTTGATCAGCCAGGATTTCCATACACCAGTGCCTTATGCATCAGACTAGATCATTAACACAATGCACCAGATTTACTAATCCTAAATATGGAGTAAACTCTGGCAGGCTGTCTAGACCTGCTCCAGATTTATCACATGGGCTCTGGCAGGAGGATAAATCTGGTATGGGTTGATACACTTTTCTCAAAATCCATATCAACTATTGGTTGGCTTACTTGAGACAGATTTCTGTTTCAGAATTGTGGCACAATTTGGGCGTAAAATGTTGCATCTAAGACTTTTCCAACTTTCCAGTAAAGCTTTGTCCCGGTATATAAAGTTTCTCCCTTTGCTGAGCCTGTGAGAAAAAGGTTATAAAACCCAAGATACCCCAATTTGTACCACTATTTGAGACAGATTTCTGACACAGAAACATTAGTGAATCTTGGCCAATACTTTATTTTTATTTCAGAAATGGTAGGTATGCAATCTTAGTCAGACCCAAGAAGCCACTGCAACAATATAACCATGGTGCATCTAAGAGGTAAGAGATCCTGGATGAGTGATTTCCACCATAGTATATAGTGTCAGAGGGAAATGAAATTAACAATCTAAAAAAACCAATAATAATAGTAAAAAAAAAAAAAAAGGTAACTAGTTGAACTAAGATAGTAAGAAGTATGAAAAATAATAAATATATCAAATTGATAAATAAAACCATTATTGTTATTTTTATTTATTATTATATTTCTTCTTATTCCTTTCTTCTACATTCACACATTACATTACATGAGGACGGTTCACAGTTAGTCACATACTATCTTTCTGTAATTCTGCGCTCGGTGAATCCTCTAAGGTTTTCTTACAAAGTTCTAATAAAGAAATGACTTCATCAGGTCATTAATGATAACGAGAAGTAAAATACAGTAATTGAGAAATTCCCCGATCACACGATTACATTGTATCTGACATTATCTCCGTCTACTTCGTTCTCTGTCGTGTAATTAATCTTCCGGGGATTTTCCAGCCTCACGTTCATTATTTCTATCTAACCTGTAACTTCTCATATCCCACAAGCTAAATGAGGCAATTCTATTACACACAGAGACTGATGGAAAACTCCCCGTCCCTCCGCCGATCGTTACCTCGCGGGGTTTCTTCTATCTCTGTACGGATGACGCAACTTAGTTTGTGTG
This sequence comes from Bufo gargarizans, assembly GCF_014858855.1. Taxonomy (NCBI): domain Eukaryota; kingdom Metazoa; phylum Chordata; class Amphibia; order Anura; family Bufonidae; genus Bufo; species Bufo gargarizans. The sequence goes on along the minus strand of NC_058081.1, from coordinate 8,075,913 downwards.
AGAAGAACTTTATACTGTATTTCCAATCATCTCTAATGTCAGTGAAGGAAAAGACAATATACAAGTCTACAAAAGTGTATATAAATATAAAAGACATTACACTGACAGTATACAAGTGTCCAAATAACATGTACATGTAACAGACATTACACTGACAGTATAAAAGTGTCCAAATAACATGTAATATAAAATACATTACACTGACAGTATACAAGTGTCCAAACAGCATGAGAATGTAATAAACCATACACTGACAGTATACAAGTGTCCAAATAATATGTAATGTAAAATACATTACACTGACAGTATACAAGTGTACAAATAACAATGAACTGTAAAAAACATTATGCTGACAGTAAATAAGTGTCTAAATAATATGTATATGTAAAAAGACGTTACAATGACAGTACACACGTGTCCAAATAGACAGTGAGGCTTTCTTCACACGGCCAGCCGCCGATTCCAGCAGTCAGTTCCGGAAGAGAATGACGAGAATCGGCCAGGTGATGACGGCTGCATAGAGCTGTATTTGTCCGGCCCATTCTCTGGATCTTTGCCGGATTGCGGTTGGACCTCTAAAAGACCTCATTACCGTTAATGTGCCCAGACGGCACTCTGGATAAAGTCTGGTAATGCGGGATCTGGCCGGCTGCTCACGTCCGACACAGTCTGACTGATTAAAAAATGCAAATGGGAAACAAGCCTCATAATGTATACACAGGGATGGACAGTAATACTGTATACACAGGGATGGACAGTGACACTGTATACACAGGGATGGACAGTAATACTGTACAAAGGGATGGACAGTAATACTGTATACACAGGGATGGACAGTAATACTATACACAGGGATGGACAGTAATAATCTATACACAGGGATGGACAGTAATACTGTATACACAGGGATGGACAGTAATACTGTATACTAAGGGATGGACAGTAATACTGTATACACAGTGATAGACAGTAATACTGTATACACAGGGATGGACAGTGATGCTGTATACACAGGGAAGGACAGTAATACTGTATACACAGGGATGGACAGTAATACTGTATACACAGGGATGGACAGTAATACTATACACAGGGATGGACAGTAATACTGTATACACAGGGAAGGACAGTAATACTATACACAGGGATGGACAGTAATACTGTATACACAGGGATGGACAGTAATACTGTACAAAGGGATGGACAGTAATACTGTATACACAGGGATGGACAGTAATACTATACACAGGGATGGACAGTAATAATCTATACACAGGGATGGACAGTAATACTGTATACATAGGGATGGACAGTAATACTGTATACTAAGGGATGGACAGTAATACTGAATACACAGTGATAGACAGTAATACTGTATACACAGGGATGGACAGTGATGCTGTATACACAGGGATGGACAGTAATACTGTATACACAGGGATGGACAGTAATACTGTATACACAGGGATGGACAGTAATACTATACACAGGGATGGACAGTAATACTGTATACACAGGGAAGGACAGTAATACTATACACAGGGATGGACAGTAATACTGTATACACAGGGATGGACAGTAATACTGTATACTAAGGGATGGACAGTAATACTGTATACTAAAGGATAGACAGTAATACTGTATACACAGTGATGGACAGTAATACTGTATACACAGGGATGGACAGTAGTACTGCATACAAAGGGATGGACAGTAATACTGTATACACAGGGATGGACAGTAATACTGTATAAACAGGGATGGACAGTAATACTATACACAGGGATGGACAGTAATACTGTATACACAGGGATGGACAGTAATACTGTATACACAAGGATGGACAGTAATACTGTATACTAAGGAATGGACAGTAATACTGTATACACAGGGATGGACAGTAATACTGTATACAAAGGGATGGACAGTAATACTATATACAAATGGATGGACAGTAATACTATACACAGGGATGGACAGTAATACTGTATACACAGGGATGGACAGTAATAATGTATACAAAGGGATGAACAGTAATACTGTATACACAGGGATGGACAGTAATACTGTATACAAAGGGATGGACAGTAATACTGTATACACATGGATGGACAGTAATACTGTATACAAAGGGATGGACAGTAATACTGTATACACAGGGATGAACAGTAATACTGTATACACAGTGATGGACAGTAATACTATATACAGGGATGTACAGTAATACTGTATACACAGGGATGGACAGTAATACTGTATACACAGGGATGAATGGTAATACTGTATACAAAGGGATGGACAGTAATACTGTATACACAAGGATGGACAGTAATACTGTATACTAAGGAATGGCCAGTAATACTGTATACACAGGGATGGACAGTAATACTGTATACAAAGGGATGGACAGTAATACTATATACACATGGATGGACAGTAATACTATACACAGGGATGGACAGTAATACTGTATACACAGGGATGGACAGTAATAATGTATACAAAGGGATGAACAGTAATACTGTATACACAGTGAAGGACAGTAATACTGTATACAAAGGGATGGACAGTAATACTGTATACACATGGATGGACAGTAATACTGTATACAAAGGGATGGACAGTAATACTGTATACACAGGGATGGACAGTAATACTGTATACACAGTGATGGACAGTAATACTATATACAGGGATGGACAGTAATACTGTATACACAGGGATGGACAGTAATAGTATACACAGGGATAGACAATGAAACTGTATACACAGGGGTGGACAGTAATACTGTACACAAAGGGATGGACAGTAATACAGTATACACAGTGATGGACAGTAATACTATACACAGGGATGGACAGTAATACTGTATACAAAGGGATGGACAGTAATACTGTATACACAGGGATGGACAGTAATACTGTATACAAAGGGATGGACAGTAATACTGTATACTAAGGGATGGACATTAATACTGTATACACAGTGATGGACAGTAATACTATACACAGGGATGGACAGTAATACTGTATACACAGGGATGGACAGTAATACTGTATACACAGGGATGGACAGTAATACTGTATACTAAGGGATGGACAGTAATACTGTATACACAGGGATGGACAGTGATACTGTATACTAAGGGATGGACAGTGATACTGTATACAAAGGGATGGACAGTAATACTGTATACACAGGGATGGACAGTAATACTGTATACACAGGGATGGACAGTAATACTATACACAGGGATGGACAGTGAAACTGTATACACAGGGATGGACAGTAATACTGTATACAAAGGGATGGACAGTAATACTGTATACACAGTGATGGACAGTAATACTATACACAGGAATGGACAGTAAGGCCTCTTTCACACTACAGTATGTTGCATTCAGTGTTTTGCGTTCCGTTTTTCACTGATCCGTTGTTCCGTTTTTTGCTTCCGTTGTGGTTCCGTTTCCGTTCCGTTGTTCCGTTCCGTTTTTCCGTATGGCAAATACAGTATACAGTAATTTCATATTAAAAATTGGGCTGGGCATAACATTTTCAATTGATGGTTCCGCAAAAAACGGAACGGATACGGAAGACATACGGATGCATTTCCGTATGTGTTCCGTTTTTTTTGCGGCCCCATTGACTTGAATGGAGCCACGGACTGTGATTCTCGGCCAAATATAGGACATGTTCTATCTTTTCAACGGAACGGAAAAACGGAAATACGGAAACGGAATGCATACGGAACACATTCCGTTTTTTTGCGGAACCATTGAAATGAATGGTTCCGTATACGGACCATATACGGAACGCAAAAAACGGACCGTATACGGAACGCAAAAAACTGTAGTGTGAAAGAGGCCTAATACTGTATACACAGGAATGGACAGTAATACTATACACAAGAATGGACAGTAATACTGTATACAAAGAAATGGACAGAAATACTGTATACACAGGAATGGACAGTAATACTATACACAAGAATGGACAGTAATAATGTATACAAAGAAATGGACAGTAATACTGTATGCACAGTAATGGACAGTAATACTATACACAGGAATGGACAGTAATACTGTATACAAAGGGATGGACAGTAATACTGTATACACAGGGATGGACAGTAATACTGTATACACAGGGATGGACAGTGATACTGTACACACAGGGATGGACAGTAATACTGTATACAAAGGGATGGACATTAATACTGTATACACAGACATGGACAGTAATACTGTATACACAGACATGGACAGTAATTCTGTATACACAGGGATGGACAGTAATACTGTATACAAAGGGATGGACAGTAATACTGTATACACAGGGATGGACAGTAATACTGTATTCAAAGGGATGGACAGTAATACTGTATACAAAGGGATGGACAGTAATACTGTATACACAGGGATGGACAGTAATACTGTATACAAAGGGATGGACAGTAATACTATACACAGGGATGGACAGTAATACTTTATACACAGGGATGGACAGTAATACTGTATACAAAGGGATGGACAGTAATCCTGTATACACAGGGATGGACAGTAATACTGTATACATAGTGATGGACAGTCATACTTTACAAAAGGATGGACAGTAATACTGTATACACAGGGATGGACAGTAATACTGTATACACAGGGATGGACAGTGATACTATACACAGGGATGGACAGTAATACTGTATACAAAGGGATGGACAGTAATACTGTATACAAAGGGATGGACAGTAATAATGTATACACAGTGATGGAAAGTTATACTATACACAGGGATGGACATTAATACTGTATACAAAGGGATGGACAGTAATACTGTATACACAGGAATTGACACTAATACTGTATACACAGGGATGAACAGTGATGCTGTATACACAGGGATGGACAGTAATACTGTATACACAGGGATGGACATTAATACTGTATACTAATGGATGGACAGCAATACTGTATACACAGGGATGGACAGTAATACTGTATACAAAGGGATGGACACTAATACTGTATACTAAGGGATGTGCAGTAAAAGTGTATACTAAGGGATGGACAGTAATACTGTATACACAGGGATGGACAGTGATAGTGTATACTAAGGGATGGACAGTGATACTGTATACACAGTGATGGACAGTAATACTATACACAGGGATGGACATTAATACTGTATACAAAGGGATGGACAGTAATACTGTATACACAGGGATGTACAGTAATACTGTATACACAGAAATTGACACTAATACTGTATACACAGGGATGGACAGTGATGCTGTATACACAGGGATGGACAGTATTACTGTATACACAGGGATGGACAGTAATACTGTATACAAAGGGATGGACAGTAATACTGTATACTAAGGGTTGGGCAGTAAAACTGTATACTAAGGGATGGACAGTAATACTGTATTCTAAGGGATGGGCAGTAATACTGTATACTAAGGGATGGACAGTAATACTTTATTCACAGGAATTGACACTAATACTGTATACACAGGGATGGACACTAATACTGTATACTAAGGGATGGACAGTAATACTGTATACACAAGGATGGACAGTGATACTGTATACTAAGGGATGGACAGTAATACTGTATACAAAGGGATGGACAGTAATACTGTATACACAGTGATGGACAGTAATACTATACACAGGGATGGACATTAATACTGAATACAAAGGGATGGACAGTAATACTGTATACTAAGGGATGGACAGTAATACTGTATACACAAGGATGGACAGTGATACTGTATTCTAAGGGATGGACAGTAATACTGTATACAAAGGGATGGACAGTAATACTGTATACACAGGGATGGACAGTAATACTGTATACACAGGAATTGACACTAATACTGTATTCACAGGGATGGACAGTGATGCTGTATACACAGGGATGGACAGTAAAACGGTATACAAAGGGATGGACAGTAATACTGTATACTAAGGGTTGGGCAGTAAAACTGTATACTAAGGGATGGACAGTAATACTGTATACTAAGGGATGGGCAGTAATACTGTATACTAAGGGATGGACAGTAATACTTTATTCACAGGAATTGACACTAATACTGTATACACAGGGATGGACACTAATACTGTATACACAGGGATGGACAGTAATACTGTATACAAAGGGATGGACAGTAATACTATACAAAGGGATGGACAGTAATACTGTATACACAGGGATGGACAGTAATACTGTATACAAAGGGATGGACAGTAATACTGTATACAAAGGGATGGACATTAATACTGTATACACAGGGATGGACAGTCATACTGTATACACAGGGATGGACAGTAATACTATACACAGGGATGGACAGTGATACTGTATACTAAGGGATGGACAGTGACACTGTATACACAGGGATGGACAGTAATACTGTATACAAAGGGATGGACATTAATACTGTATACACAGGGATGGACAGTCATACTGTATACACAGGGATGGACAGTAATACTATACACAGGGATGGACAGTGATACTGTATACTAAGGGATGGACAGTAATACTGTATACAAAGGGATGGACAGTAATACTGTATACACAGGGATGGACAGTAATACTGTATACACAGGAATTGACACTAATACTGTATTCACAGGGATGGACAGTGATGCTGTATACACAGGGATGGACAGTAAAACGGTATACAAAGGGATGGACAGTAATACTGTATACTAAGGGTTGGGCAGTTAAACTGTATACTAAGGGATGGACATTAATACTGTATACTAAGGGATGGGCAGTAATACTGTATACTAAGGGATGGACAGTAATACTTTATTCACAGGAATTGACACTAATACTGTATACACAGGGATGGACACTAATACTGTATACACAGGGATGGACAGTAATACTGTATACAAAGGGATGGACAGTAATACTATACAAAGGGATGGACAGTAATACTGTATACACAGGGATGGACAGTAATACTGTATACAAAGGGATGGACATTAATACTGTATACACAGGGATGGACAGTCATACTGTATACACAGGGATGGACAGTAATACTATACACAGGGATGGACAGTGATACTGTATACTAAGGGATGGACAGTGACACTGTATACACAGGGATGGACAGTAATACTGTATACAAAGGGATGGACATTAATACTGTATACACAGGGATGGACAGTCATACTGTATACACAGGGATGGACAGTGATACTATACACAGGGATGGACAGTAATACTGTATACAAAGGGATGGACAGTAATACTGTATACACAGGGATGGACAGTGATACTGTATACTAAGGGATGGACAGTAATACTGTATACAAAGGGATGGACAGTAATACTGTATACACAGTGATGGACAGTAATACTATACACAGGGATGGACATTAATACTGTATACAAAGGGATGGACAGTAATACTGTAAACACAGGAATTGACACTAATACTGTATACACAGGGATGGACAGTGATGCTGTATACACAGGTATGGACAGTAATACTGTATACACAGGGATGGACATTAATACTGTATACTAATCGATGGACAGCAATACTGTATACACAGGGATGGACAGTAATACTGTATACTAAGGGATGGACACTAATACTGTATACTAAGGGATGGACAGTAATACTGTATACACAAGGATGGACAGTAATACTGTATACACAGGGATAGACAGTAATACTGTATACAAAGGGATGGACAGTAATACTGTATACACAGTGATGGACAGTAATACTGTATACTAAGGGATGGACAGTAATACTGTATACAAAGGGATGGACAGTAATACTGTATACACAGTGATGGACAGTAATACTATACACAGGGATGGACATTAATACTGTATACAAAGGGATGGACAGTAATACTGTATACACAGGGATGGACAGTAATACTGTATACACAGGAATTGACACTAATACTGTATTCACAGGGATGGACAGTGATGCTGTATACACAGGGATGGACAGTAAAACGGTATACAAAGGGATGGACAGTAATACTGTATACTAAGGGTTGGGCAGTAAAACTGTATACTAAGGGATGGACAGTAATACTGTATACTAAGGGATGGGCAGTAATACTGTATACTAAGGGATGGACAGTAATACTTTATTCACAGGAATTGACACTAATACTGTATACACAGGGATGGACACTAATACTGTATACACAGGGATGGACAGTAATACTGTATACAAAGGGATGGACAGTAATACTATACAAAGGGATGGACAGTAATACTGTATACACAGGGATGGACAGTAATACTGTATACAAAGGGATGGACAGTAATACTGTATACAAAGGGATGGACATTAATACTGTATACACAGGGATGGACAGTCATACTGTATACACAGGGATGGACAGTAATACTATACACAGGGATGGACAGTGATACTGTATACTAAGGGATGGACAGTGACACTGTATACACAGGGATGGACAGTAATACTGTATACAAAGGGATGGACATTAATACTGTATACACAGGGATGGACAGTCATACTGTATACACAGGGATGGACAATAATACTATACACAGGGATGGACAGTGATACTGTATACTAAGGGATGGACAGTAATACTGTATACACAGGGATGGACAGTGACACTGTATACACAGGGATGGACAGTAATACTGTATACAAAGGGATGGACATTAATACTGTATACACAGGGATGGACAGTCATACTGTATACACAGGGATGGACAGTAATACTATACACAGGGATGGACAGTGATACTGTATACTAAGGGATGGACAGTAATACTGTATACAAAGGGATGGACAGTAATACTGTATACACAGGGATGGACAGTAATACTGTATACACAGGGATGGACAGTGATACTGTATACACAGGGATGGACAGTAATACTGTATACAAAGGGATGGACATTAATACTGTATACACAGTGATGTACAGTAATACTATACACAGGGATGGACAGTAATACTGTATACACAGACATGGACAGTAATTCTGTATACACAGGGATGGACAGTAATACTGTATACAAAGGGATGGACAGTAATACTGTATACACAGGGATGGGCAGTAATACTGTAGTCAAAGGGATGGACAGTAATACTGTATACAAAGGGATGGACAGTAATACTGTATACACAGGGATGGACAGTAATAATGTATACAAAGGGATGGACAGTAATACTGTATACAAAGGGATGGACAGTAATACTATACATAGGGATGGACAGTAATACTTTATACACAGTGATGGACAGTAATACTATACAAAGGGATGGACAGTAATACTGTATACACAGGGATGGACAGTAATGCTATACACAGGGATGGACAGTAATACTATACACAGGGATGGACAGTAATACTGTATACACAGGGATGGACAGTAATACTGTATACACAGTGATGGACAGTAATACTGTATACATAGTGATGGACAGTCATACTATACACAGGGATTGACAGTAATACTGTATACACAGGGATGGACAGTAATACTGTATACACAGGGATGGACAGTGATACTATACACAGGGATGGACAGTAATACTGTATACAAAGGGATGGACAGTAATACTGTATACACAGGGATGGACAGTGATACTGTATACTAAGGGATGGACAGTAATACTGTATACAAAGGGATGGACAGTAATACTGTATACACAGTGATGGACAGTAATACTATACACAGGGATGGACATTAATACTGTATACAAAGGGATGGACAGTAATACTGTAAACACAGGAATTGACACTAATACTGTATACACAGGGATGGACAGTGATGCTGTATACACAGGTATGGACAGTAATACTGTATACACAGGGATGGACATTAATACTGTATACTAATCGATGGACAGCAATACTGTATACACAGGGATGGACAGTAATACTGTATACTAAGGGATGGACACTAATACTGTATACTAAGGGATGGACAGTAATACTGTATACACAAGGATGGACAGTAATACTGTATACACAGGGATAGACAGTAATACTGTATACAAAGGGATGGACAGTAATACTGTATACACAGTGATGGACAGAAATACTGTATACTAAGGGATGGACAGTAATACTGTATACAAAGGGATGGACAGTAATACTGTATACACAGTGATGGACAGTAATACTATACACAGGGATGGACATTAATAGTGTATACAAAGGGATGGACAGTAATACTGTATACACAGGGATGGACAGTAATACTGTATACACAGGAATTGACACTAATACTGTATTCACAGGGATGGACAGTGATGCTGTATACACAGGGATGGACAGTAAAACGGTATACAAAGGGATGGACAGTAATACTGTATTCTAAGGGTTGGGCAGTAAAACTGTATACTAAGGGATGGACAGTAATACTGTATACTAAGGGATGGGCAGTAATACTGTATACTAAGGGATGGACAGTAATACTTTATTCACAGGAATTGACACTAATACTGTATACACAGGGATGGACACTAATACTGTATACACAGGGATGGACTGTAATACTGTATACAAAGGGATGGACAGTAATACTATACAAAGGGATGGACAGTAATACTGTATACACAGGGATGGACAGTAATACTGTATACAAAGGGATGGACAGTAATACTGTATACTAAGGGTTGGGCAGTAAAACTGTATACTAAGGGATGGACAGTAATACTGTATACACAGGGATAGACAGTAATACTGTATACAAAGGGATGGACAGTAATACTGTATACACAGTGATGGACAGAAATACTGTATACTAAGGGATGGACAGTAATACTGTATACAAAGGGATGGACAGTAATACTGTATACACAGTGATGGACAGTAATACTATACACAGGGATGGACATTAATACTGTATACAAAGGGATGGACAGTAATACTGTATACACAGGGATGGACAGTAATACTGTATACACAGGAATTGACACTAATACTGTATTCACAGGGATGGACAGTGATGCTGTATACACAGGGATGGACAGTAAAACGGTATACAAAGGGATGGACAGTAATACTGTATTCTAAGGGTTGGGCAGTAAAACTGTATACTAAGGGATGGACAGTAATACTGTATACTAAGGGATGGGCAGTAATACTGTATACTAAGGGATGGACAGTAATACTTTATTCACAGGAATTGACACTAATACTGTATACACAGGGATGGACACTAATACTGTATACACAGGGATGGACAGTAATACTGTATACAAAGGGATGGACAGTAATACTATACAAAGGGATGGACAGTAATACTGTATACACAGGGATGGACAGTAATACTGTATACAAAGGGATGGACAGTAATACTGTATACTAAGGGTTGGGCAGTAAAACTGTATACTAAGGGATGGACAGTAATACTGTATACTAAGGGATGGGCAGTAATACTGTATACACAGGGATGAACTGTAATACTGTATACTAAGGGATGGACACTAATACTGTATACTAAGGGATGGACAGTAATACTGTATACACAAGGATGGACAGTAATACTGTATACACAGGGATAGACAGTAATACTGTATACAAAGGGATGGACAGTAATACTGTATACACAGTGATGGACAGTAATACTGTATACTAAGGGATGGACAGTAATACTGTATACAAAGGGATGGACAGTAATACTGTATACACAGTGATGGACAGTAATACTATACACAGGGATGGACATTAATACTGTATACAAAGGGATGGACAGTAATACTGTATACACAGGGATGGACAGTAATACTGTATACACAGGAATTGACACTAATACTGTATACACAGAGATGGACAGTGATGCTGTATACACAGCCATGGACAGTAAAACGGTATACAAAGGGATGGACAGTAATACTGTATACACAGGGATGGACAGTAATACTGTATACTAAGGGATGGACAGTAATACTGTATACTAAGGGATCGGCAGTAATACTGTATACTAAGGGATGGACAGTAATACTTTATTCACAGGAATTGACACTAATACTGTATACACAGGGATGGCCAGCAATACTGTATACACAGGGATGGACAGTAATACTGTATACACAGGGATAGACAGTGATACTGTACATTAAGGGATGGACAGTAATACTGTATACAAAGGGATGGACAGTAATACTGTATACACAGGGATGGACAGTGATACTGTATACAAAGGGATGGACATTAATACTTTATACACAGTGATGGACAGTAATACTATACACAGGGATGGACAGTAATACTGTATACACAGGGATGGACAGTAATACTGTATACACAGGGATGGACAGTAATACTATACACAGGGATGGACAGTGATACTGTATACTAAGAGATGGACAGAAATACTGTATACAAAGGGATGGACAGTAATACTGTATACACAGGGATGGACAGTAATACTGTATACACAGGGATGGACAGTGACACTGTATACACAGGGATGGACAGTAATACTGTATACAAAGGGATGGACATTAATACTGTATACACAGGGATGGACAGTAATACTGTATACACAGGGATGGACAGTGATACTGTATACACAGGGATGGACAGTAATACTGTATACAAAGGGATGGACATTAATACTGTATACACAGTGATGTACAGTAATACTATACACAGGGATGGACAGTAATACTGTATACACAGACATGGACAGTAATTCTGTATACACAGGGATGGACAGTAATACTGTATACAAAGGGATGGACAGTAATACTGTATACACAGGGATGGGCAGTAATACTGTAGTCAAAGGGATGGACAGTAATACTGTATACAAAGGGATGGACAGTAATACTGTATACACAGGGATGGACAGTAATAATGTATACAAAGGGATGGACAGTAATACTGTATACAAAGGGATGGACAGTAATACTATACAAAGGGATGGACAGTAATACTGTATACACAGGGATGGACAGTAATGCTATACACAGGGATGGACAGTAATACTATACACAGGGATGGACAGTAATACTGTATACACAGGGATGGACAGTAATACTGTATACAAAGGGATGGACAGTAATCCTGTATACACAGTGATGGACAGTAATACTGTATACATAGTGATGGACAGTCATACTATACACAGGGATGGACAGTAATACTGTATACACAGGGATGGACAGTAATACTGTATACACAGGGATGGACAGTGATACTATACACAGGGATGGACAGTAATACTGTATACAAAGGGATGGACAGTGATACTGTATACTAAGGGATGGACAGTAATACTGTATACAAAGGGATGGACAATAATACTGTATACACAGTGATGGACAGTAATACTATACACAGGGATGGACAGTAATACTGTATACACAGGGATGGACAGTAATACTGTATACACAGGGATGGACAGTGATACTATACACAGGGATGGACAGTAATACTGTATACAAAGGGATGGACAGTAATACTGTATACACAGGGATGGGCAGTAATACTGTAGTCAAAGGGATGGACAGTAATACTGTATACAAAGGGATGGACAGTAATACTGTATACACAGGGATGGACAGTAATAATGTATACAAAGGGATGGACAGTAATACTGTATACAAAGGGATGGACAGTAATACTATACAAAGGGATGGACAGTAATACTGTATACACAGGGATGGACAGTAATGCTATACACAGGGATGGACAGTAATACTATACACAGGGATGGACAGTAATACTGTATACACAGGGATGGACAGTAATACTGTATACAAAGGGATGGACAGTAATCCTGTATACACAGTGATGGACAGTAATACTGTATACATAGTGATGGACAGTCATACTATACACAGGGATGGACAGTAATACTGTATACACAGGGATGGACAGTAATACTGTATACACAGGGATGGACAGTGATACTATACACAGGGATGGACAGTAATACTGTATACAAAGGGATGGACAGTGATACTGTATACTAAGGGATGGACAGTAATACTGTATACAAAGGGATGGACAATAATACTGTATACACAGTGATGGACAGTAATACTATACACAGGGATGGACAGTAATACTGTATACACAGGGATGGACAGTAATACTGTATACACAGGGATGGACAGTGATACTATACACAGGGATGGACAGTAATACTGTATACACAGGGATGGACAGTGATACTGTATACTAAGGGATGGACAGTAATACTGTATACAAAGGGATGGACAATAATACTGTATACACAGTGATGGACAGTAATACTATACACAGGGATGGACATTAATACTGTATACACAGGAATTGACACTAATACTGTATACACAGGGATGGACAGTGATGCTGTATACACAGGTATGGACAGTAATACTGTATACACAGGGATGGACATTAATACTGTATACTAATCGATGGACAGCAATACTGTATCCACAGGGATGGACAGTAATACTGAATACAAAGGGAAGGACACTAATACTGTATACTAAGGGATGTGCAGTAAAAGTGTATACTAAGGGATGGACAGTAATACTGTATACACAAGGATGGACAGTGATACTGTATACTAAGGGATGGACAGTAATACTGTATACAAAGGGATGGACAGTAATACTGTATACACAGTGATGGACAGTAATACTATACACAGGGATGGACATTAATACTGTATACAAAGGGATATACAGTAATACTGTATACACAGGGATGGACAGTAATACTGTATACACAGGAATTGACACTAATACTGTATACACAGGGATGGACAGTGATGCTGTATACACAGGGATGGACAGTAATACTGTATACACAGGGATGGACAGTAATACTGTATACAAAGGGATAGACAGTAATACTGTATACACAGGGATGGACAGTAATACTGTATACTAAGGGATGGACAGTAATACTGTATACTAAGGGATGGACAGTAATACTGTATACTAAGGGATGGACAGTAATACTGTATTCACAGGAATTGACACTAATACTGTATACACAGGGATGGACAGTAATACTGTATACACAGGAATTGACACTAATACTGTATACACAGGGATGGACAGTGATGCTGTATACACAGGGATGGACAGTAATACTGTATACTAAGGGATGGACAGTAATACTGTATACACAGGGATGGACAGTGATACTGTATACACAGGGATGGATAGTAATACTGTATACACAGGAATTGACACTAATACTGTATACACAGGGATGGACAGTAATACTATACACAGGGATGGACATTAATACTGTATACACAGGGATGGACAGTAATACTATACACAGGGATGGGCAGTAAAACTGTATACTAAGGGATGGACAGTAATACTGTATACACAGGGATGGACAGTAATACTGTATACACAGGGATGGACAGTAATACTGTATACACAGGAATTGACACTAATACTGTATACACAGGGATGGACAGTAATACTGTATACACAGGGATGGACATTAATACTGTATACACAGGGATGGACAGTAATACTATACACAGGGATGGGCAGTAAAACTGTATACTAAGGGATGGACAGTAATACTGTATTCACAGGAATTGACACTAATACTGTATACACAGGGATGGACAGTGATGCTGTATACACAGGGATGGACATTGATGCTGTATACACAGGGATGGACAGTGATGCTGTATACACAGGGATGGACATTGATGCTGTATACACAGGGATGGACAGTGATGCTGTATACACGATTGAAATTTCTTTAGAGAGCCACATTTTTAAAAATTAAAATATTGCGTCAACAGTACTAGTGAGTACTATTAGGGCTCATTCACACGACCGTGTGCCCGCCGTTGCCATATTGCAGGCCGCATACAGCGGGTCCGCAATACACGGGCACTGGCCGTGTGCAGCCCGCATCATGGACCCATTCACTTTAGCATGCGCTACTTTTTTGCGGTGCGTGCAGTCGGATGCGGATCGCGGACCCCATTCAAGTGAATGGGTCCGCGATCCTCATGCAGCTGCCCCATGGTCTGTGTCCGTGCATTGCGGACCGCTATTTGCGGTCCGCAGCACAGGCACCGCGCCCTTACATTCGTGTGCATGAGCTCAGAGTGTGTTTTTACATACTTTCATATGTTCTTTCTTTTATTTGGATCTTGATTATTATTTCATTTTATATATCATTTACTTTTATTAAACTTGTCTGCAGATGTGGATGTAATGTGGATGACGCACTTATGGGGGATATCTGTGGATGACGCGCTTATGGGGGATATCTGTGGATGACGCACTTATAGGGGATATCTGTGGATGACGCACTTATGGGGGATATCTGTGGAGGGCACTTATGATGGGGGATATCTGTGGATGACGCGCTTATGGGGGATATCTGTGGATGACGCGCTTATGGGGGATATCTGTGGATGACGCGCTTATGGGGGATATCTGTGGATGACGCGCTTATGGGGGATATCTGTGGATGACGCATTTATGGGGGATATCTGTGGATGACGCACTTATGGGTGATATCTGTGGAGGGCACTTATGATGGGGGATATCTGTGGATGACGCACTTATGGGGGGTATCTGTGGATGACGCACTTATGGGCAGCTCCCACCTTTCTGCTGCTGCAGAACATTTCGCTCCTCCTGAGCGGCGGCCTCTTCACCACTCCTCACATGGCCGGCAGTGGGCAGCCGACTAGAGCGCCGCTGCCCGCCCTTCTGCTGCTGTGCGCAGCGTGACATCTCTCCCTCCGTCATGCGCCTCCTGCCCCGCCTGCCTGCTTCATTCATAAAGTGGAAGGAGCAGACAGACGGGGCAGGAGGCGCATGACGCACATTTTGCAAGCAGCTTGAGCGGCGCGATATGGCTGCGTGGCCGCCCACCCGCCAGCCCGCACCAAAGAGCCGCATTGAAGGTTCTAAAGAGCCGCTTGTGGCTCACAAGCCGCACTTTGCCGACCACTGCTGTATACACAGGGATGGACAGTGATGCTGTATACACAGGGATGTACAGTGATGCTGTATACTAAGGGATGGACAGTAATACTGCATACACAGGGATGGGCAGTAATACTGTATACAAAGGGATGGACAGTAATACTGTATACTAAGGGATGGACAGTGATGCTGTATACACAGTGATGGACAGTGATGCTGTATACAGGGATGGACAGTAATACTGTATACTAAGGGACGGACAGTGATACTGTATACACAGGGATGAACAGTAATACTGTATACACAGGGATGAACAGCAATACTGTATACTAAGGGATGGACAGTAATACTGTATACACAGGGATGGACAGTAATACTGTATACACAGGGATGAACAGCAATACTGTATACTAAGGGATGGACAGTGATACTGTATACTAAGGGATGGACAGTAATACTGTATACACAGGGATGGACAGTAATACTGTATACACAGGGATGAACTGTAATACTGTATACAAAGGGATGGACAGTAATACTGTATACACAGGGATGAACAGTAATACTGTATACACAGGGATGGACAGTAATACTGTATACTAAGGGATGGGCAGTAATACTGTATACACAGGGATGAACTGTAATACTGTATACAAAGGGATGGACAGTAATACTGTATACAAAGGGATGGACAGTAATACTGTATACAAAGGGATAGACAGTAATACTGTATACTAAGGGATGGGCAGTAATACTGTATACACAGGGATGAACTGTAATACTGTATACACAGGGATGGACACTAATACTGTATACAAAGGGATGGACAGTAATACTGTATACACAGGGATGAACAGTAATACTGTATACACAGGGATGGACAGTAATACTGTATACTAAGGGATGGGCAGTAATACTGTATACACAGGGATGAACTGTAATACTGTATACAAAGGGATGGACAGTAATACTGTATACACAGGGATGGACAGTAATACTGTATACTAAGGGATGGGCAGTAATACTGTATACACAGGGATGGGCAGTAATACTGTATACACAGGGATGAACTGTAATACTGTATACAAAGGGATGGACAGTAATACTGTATACAAAGGGATGGACAGTAATACTGTATACACAGGGATGGACAGTGATACTGTATACTAAGTGATGGACAGTGATACTGTATACACAGGGATGGACAGTAATACTGTATACTAAGGGATGGACAGCAATACTGTATACTAAGGGATGGACAGTGATACTTTATACTAAGGGATGGTCAGTGATACTGTATACACAGGGATGGACAGTAATACTGTATACACAGCGATGGACAGCAATACTGTATACACAGGGATGAACAGTAATACTGTATACACAGGGATGGACAGTAATACTGTATACTAAGGGATGGGCAGTAATACTGTATACACAGGGATGAACTGTAATACTGTATACTAAGTGATGGACAGTGATACTGTATACACAGTAATGGGCAGTGATACTGTATACACAAGGATGGACAGTAATACTGTATACACAGGGATGGACAGTGATACTGTATACACAGTGATGGACAGTAATACTATATACTAAGGGATGGACAGTAATACTGTATACTAATGGTCTGACAGCAATACTGTTTACACAGGGATGGACAGTAATACTGTATACTAAGGGATGGACAGCAATACTGTATACACAGGGATGGACAGTGATACTTTATACTAACGGTTGGACAGTAATACTGTATACACATACAGTACAGACCAAAAGTTTGGACACACCTTCTCATTCAAAGAGTTTTATTTATTTTCATGACTATGAAAATTGTAGATTCACACTGAAGGCATCAGAACTATGAATTAACACATGTGGAATTATATACATAACAAAAAAGTGCGAAACAACTGAAAATATGTCATATTCTAGGTTCTTCAAAGTAGCCACCTTTTGCTTTGATTGCTGCTTTGCACACTCTTGGCATTCTCTTGATGAGCTCCAAGAGGTAGTCACCTGAAATGGTCTTCCAACAGTCTTGAAAGAGTTCCCAGAGATGCTTAGCACTTTTTTGGCCCTTTTGCCTTCACTCTGCGGTCCAGCTCACCCCAAACCATCTCGATTGGGTTCAGGTCCGGTGACTGTGGAGGCCAGGTCATCTCCTTCATGGTCAAATAGCCTTTACACAGCCTGGAGGTGTGTTTGGGGTCATTGTCCTGTTGAAAAATAAATGATGGTCCAACTAAACGCAAACCGGATGGAATAGCATGCCGCTGCAAGATGCTGTGTTAGCCATGCTGGTTCAGTATGCCTTCAATTTTGAATAAATCCCCAACAGTATCACCAGCAAAGCACCCCCACACCATCACACCTCCTCCTCCATGCTTCACGGTGGGAACCAGGCATGTAGAGTCCATCCGTTCACCTTTTCTGCGTCGCACAAAGACACGGTGGTTGGAACCAAAGATCTCAAATTTGGACTCATCAGACCAAAGCACAGATTTCCACTGGTCTAATGTCCATTCCTTGTGTTCTTTAGCCCAAACAAGTCTCTTCTGCTTGTTGCCTGTCCTTAGCAGTGGTTTCCTAGCAGATCTTCTACCATGAAGGCCTGATTCACACAGTCTCCTCTTAACAGTTGTTCTAGAGATGTGTCTGCTGCTAGAACTCTGTGTGGCATTGACCTGGTCTCTAATCTGAGCTGCTGTTAACCTGCGATTTCTGAGGCTGGTGACTCGGATGAACTTATCCTCCGCAGCAGAGGTGACTCTTGGTCTTCCTTTCCTGGGGCGGTCCGCATGTGAGCCAGTTTCTTTGTAGCGCTTCATGGTTTTTGTGACTGCACTTGGGGACACTTTCAAAGTTTTCTCAATTTTTCGGACTGACTGACCTTCATTTCTTAAAGTAATGATGGCCACTCGTTTTTCTTTACTTAGCTGCTTTTTTCTTGCCATAATACAAATTCTAACAGTCTATTCAGTAGGACTATCAGCTGTGTATCCACCTGACTTCTCCTCAACGCAACTGATGGTCCCAACCCCATTTATAAGGCAAGAAATCCCACTTATTAAACCTGACAGGGCACACCTGTGAAGTGAAAACCATTTCAGGTGACTACCTCTTGAAGCTCATCAAGAGAATGCCAAGAGTGTGCAAAGCAGTAATCAAAGCAAAAGGTGGCTACTTTGAAGAACCTAGAATATGACATATTTTCAGTTGTTTCACACTTTTTTGTTATGTATATAATTCCACATGTGTTAATTCATAGTTTTGATGCCTTCAGTGTGAATCTACAATTTTCATAGTCATAGTCATAGAAAACTCTTTGAATGAGAAGGTGTGTCCAAACTTTTGGTCTGTACTGTATATAGACGGTAATACTGTATACATAGGGATAGATAGTAGTATTCTATGCACAGTGATGGATTATAATAGTGTATATACAGGTTTGATAGCAATACTGTATACACTGGGATGGACAGTGATGCTGTATATACAGGAATGGAGAGTAATAGTGTATACACAGGGAGGGACAGTGATACTGTATACAAATGGATGGACAGTAATACTGTATACTAAGAGATGGACAGTAATACTGTATACACAGGGATGGACAGTAATACTGTATACACAGGGATGGACAGTAATACTGTATACACAGGGATGGACAGTAATACTGTATACACCTTGCTGGAGAGTAATACTGTATACACAAGGATTGGCATTAATACTTTATACACAGCGATGGACAGTAATACTGTATATATATGGATGGGCAGTAATACTATATGTACAGGGATGAATGGTAATACTGTATACATAGGTAAGGTCAGTGATACTAAATGTAGAGGAATGGACAGTAATGCAGTATACACAGGGACGGACAGTAATACTGTATACACATGGATAGACGGTAATACTGTATACTCAGGGATGGTCAGTAATACTGTATATATAGGGATGTTTAGTAATTCTGAATACACAGGGATGGACAGTTTTACTGTATATACAGGGATAGAGAGTAATACTGTGTAAACAGGGATGGATTGTAATACTTTATGCCAGGGATGGACAGTAGTACTGTATACACCTTGATGGAGAGTAATACTGTATACACAAGGATCGGCAGTAATACTGTATACATAGGGATGCAGAGTAATATTGTATACACAGGTAAGGTCAGTGATACTAAATGTAGAGGGATGGACAATATTACTGTATATACAAGGATTGGCAGTAATTCTGCCTACACCTTTATGGTGAGTAATAATGTATACACAAGGAACGGCAGTAATATTGTATACACTGGGATGGACAATAATACTGTATATACATGGGATCGAAGGTAATACTGTATATATATATATATATATATATAGAAGAATCCAAGGCAGCACACGGATGACGGTTTATTCCCCCATGTGTAGACAGCAACGTTTCAGCTCTCTCAATGGAGCCTTTGTCATGCCATAACAATCAGTGCAAACTCAGGTGTCAAATAGCATACAAAATTACTGTGTAAATTACATGATTATACAAAAAAATTACATGATTTTACAACAAATTTTTACAATGTTCCATACTAATTATCCAAATTCATAACGTGTATCTGTACTGGACAAATTGCGCAATTCATATCCGTGTTCACAATTGTGATATTAGACAAAATTCCTAAATTACTTAATTATGATGTGTATACATGATTCAAAAATGATTACATACCGGTGCCCATAATTGTGTAATGTTAAAAAAATCAAGGAACTCTCACATACTGAAAGCGAGCAGGAGTCGTTCGGCGTCCGGAAACTGTGAATGCGCATGCGCGGGACTTCATCGCTCCCACGAGATTACCTATACTGAACAGAGATCCGAGACCCACAACCAAGATGGCCACGCTAAGGCCAGAGCGCATCGCGCATGTCTATTCCCAACCCAGGGCGGAGTCAACACGGAGGGCATAGCAGTCATGTGACCTCTCACATGATACAAGCATACCACCACGTCATGGACTGTTATTATTCTAAGCTACAAGCGCTATAGGTATAATGAAACAGGGGTCCAGCGGTTTCTTATAAAACAGTGGCACTCACCACCTATATATAATACCACCTCATCCCATTATTCAAAAAAACAACAATTTCTCTTATTTACGTCCATGTGGTTCATGCATACATATTGATATCTTCCCAGCTCGCGATCACCACCCGGAATCCAGTCGGATGCCACAGGCATATGTGGCAGCTGTAGACAGGGGCACCATCAATAGGTGGTTCCAAGTGACAGCTACCTCGGGGGAGAATACATCCATGCATCCATTCATCACAAGTGTCATGCTACCGCCTCCTGTCCAGCCACCTGTCAGTCAGGAGGGATCATGCTCACGATCGCCACCAAGCCCTGCCCCATCTATGATCCTAGGTCTTAGACATCTGCCCAGCACCAAACATTATTCTATAAATATCAAAACATAGCCAATAAAAAATGCCGGTAGAGCCTGCCTTCTTCCAGTATTCTCAGAGAAGATCCAATCGTAGAGCTTAACTTTATATGTATCTACAAAAAATAGAAAGACAATATTACTATTCATTATCATTAAATGATTGCACTTAAATACAGCCTTACACTGAAGGCAAGTAGAATTTCTCAGAACCCCACATTCAATGTACAAAACAAAAGAAAAGACAAGACAAAAGAAGGGAAGGGAAGGGGGAGTCACCTACAATCATAACAGACCGGACAAAAAAGAGGGGAAGAAAAAAGCAACAAGACTGAAAGAATCAGACTACCCTAAAATCCACATTGAGCCCCATTAGTTTGAGAGTCTTAAGCTCAAAAATCCAATAGAGCTCTCTTCTTTTGAGGCGTATGGTCCTGTCCCCACCCCGACTGGGTAAGGGTACTTGTTCAAGAATCCTAAACTTTAAATCCCGCTCTACATGACCTGCTTCTGTAAAATGCTTAGGTATAGGTAAATCAAGCGTCTTCTTTCTGATAGTATATCTGTGCTGATTTAATCTGGTTTTGACATCCCAGGTTGTTTCCCCAACATACCATAATCCACAAGGGCAGGATAATAAATAAATTGCATATGTAGAGTTACATGTCAAATATTGTTTAATATGAACTGTCTTCCCATTGGCTGGATTAATGAAAGACTCTCCCCTCAACATATATGGGCAATTCACACAACTGTGACACGGATAGCAGCCCTTCCGAGTAGAGCCGAGGTGCGTGCCACAGTCAATCCTAGTAGATCCCACATCAGATCTAACCAGTTTGTCCCCCAAATTCCGGCTTCTCCGAAAGGAGCACAGTGGGGGGATTTTAAATTCTTCAATATTGTCAAAACCACTGGCCAAAATCGGCCAGTGTTTCCTGACAATAGAGGAAACGTAAGGACTGCTGCTACAGTAGTCAGTAACCAAAGGAATTCTTGGTATAGATTTTCTAGATTTTGCCTGGTCTCCATCTCTCATCCTCACCTTTGTCTTCTGAATGCTATCCCGCACAAGCTTGTTGGGGTAACCCCTGCTCTTAAATTTGGTGGCCATTTCTGATAAGTGCTGATCCATCACAGGGCCTTCTCCGACTATCCTGACTGAGTGGAAGAGATTCAATCATTGGCCTAGGGTGGTGGCTCTCATATCTGACCAAAGTATTTTTGTCCGTAGACTTGACATAGAGGTCGGTGACCAGGGTGTCCCCCCGGATCATCACCTCCGTGTCAAGAAATTGCAATTTTTCTTTAGAGTACATTACAGTAAATTTGACACTAGGGTCAATGTCAATCAAAAATGTGTGGAACGCCATGAGGTCCTCTGTGGCGCCCACCCATATCAGAAACACATCATCTATATAGCGCCACCACCCCAGCACAGGGCTGAAGTGGTGACACCCATAGATGTATGAATCCTCCAGATGTGTCATGTATATGTTTGCATAGGTGGGCGCTACATTGGACCCCATCGTGGTCCCCCTTAATTGTACATAATAGTCATCCCGGAATAAAAAGTAATTTCTTACATAAAATGAATCTCAATAAACCAAGTAAGAAAATTCTACATTCCTCTGTATAATTCGTCCAGAGGAGACATATTTCTACAGCGAGCAGACGCAATTCATGTTCGATTGACGTGTACAGACTGCACACGTCAAACGAAACAAGAATAGCTCCATCTGGGACCCTCAAATCCTCAATCTTCTCCAAAAAGTGCTTAGTATCTCTGATATAAGATCTGGCGGAAACCGCAAAGGGTCGCAAAATCTTATCCAGAAAAATGGCCGGATTACAAAACAGAGACCCCTTGCCGGATACAATCGGCCGGCCAGGCGGGGCTCGTAAATTCTTGTGTATTTTTGGGAAAGTATATAGTATGGGGGTTATTGGTTTTTCACATAATAAATAACTGTGTAATTTTTCATCTAAGATACCACCCTGTTTGGCCTGTCCTAACATCTCTCCAAGTTCCCTTAACAGACAAAATTTAGGGTCATTAGAGACCCTTTGATATACATTGTTATCGGCCAGTTGTGATAGAATTTCTTGCACGTAATTATCTGTGTCCATTACCACAACCCCACCACCTTTGTCAGCAGACTTGATGGTGAGGCTGTGGTCCGCAAACAGATCATTAGCGGCCTTAATATATTCAATAGTCAAATTACCATGGCTTAACGAATTCACCACCACATCTTGTTTAAGTTTCTCTATGTCACGTCCAACAACAAATCTCTAGAGTAAAGGCCTTAATAGCAGGATGGTGTGACACCGGATTGAACTCGCTCTTTAAAAACAGTCCCATACCCTGTAAACTCAATTCACTGGATCTCAGATTATCAGTCATAGGTCTGTCATGTTGCTCAGAGGCCCATATTTTTAATCTAATCATACGATAAAACCTTTGTAGATCCAGTTCTACATTAAACCAATTGGTTTTGGCAACTAGGCAAAAGGACAGACCCTTGTTTAAGACATTAATCTGAGCATCCGTTAGTGTGGTTGAGGAGATGTTTACCACTGTGCTTTTTTTCTTTTCCTTCACATTTCTTGGTCTCTGGGACCTCGGTGTCCTTTCTCTTTCTCCATATATATATATATATATATATATATATATTTGTGGTCATGGCTACGGCCAAGAGATATCCGAAGAACCCTAAGGAGAGAAACAACGGGAACAATCTAACCCAGCTAGGCGTGTCTTAGCTAACCTGACTAAATGGCTTGTTGTGTGCCCTAAGCCATGATCGTGGGTAGGCCTATAAGTGGGCAAAAACCAAGCCAAGTAGGGTAGAAAAAGAATTTGAATGGCATGTGCAAACTAATCCCCAAGCCAACTGCAGAGCGAAAATTCGGGGTATATGAGGTAAGACCAGTAGGAGACCTACAACCCATCTTGTGGATGACAAGGCCAGAGACATGATGCTCAATATTGCGGATACTGCACCAAAGCGGAATGGAAGACCGGGAATACGTTGTGAAATGGATCATAAAAACCAACTGAAACTTGTAAAGTTTGGTTTTAGTGCGAGTACTGGCAATGCCCTAGCGTCAGGAGATCGTGGGACCGAAACCTAACTGCCTAGACCAGGGCTGGCCAACCTGCGGCTCTCCAGCTGTTGTAAAACTACAGTTCCCACCATGCCCTGCTGTGGGCTAATAGCTGTAGGCTGTCTGAGCATGCTGGGAGTTCTAGTTTTGCAACAGCTGGAGAGCCGCAGGTTGGCCAGCCCTGGCCTAGACTATGCAGGAATGAGGGCCAAAAAGAACCATGTAGATAGGAAGAGAATCCTTGAATAGTTCCCCAGACAACAGCTATCCGCGCGTTGTTCTACTGTGCGCCCCTGAGAATTGTTTTTGTGCTTGAGACGTGAAAAACGACCTACTGTCTGAATCTTCTACTGTGAGGAAATGCTGGACCTTGTCCAAAATCCTATTCAACGTGGTTGTAGGGAGTTGGAGGTTAGTGTGGCAAGAAGCTATGAAGCCATAATATACAAGATTCTGTCTATGCCCTCCCATGAGTGAGGAGGGCATATGAAGCTACTGGCGAAAATGAATTCCTGGTCGTGGTGAAAAGGCAAAGACTTTGTGCTGGGATCTGGTTGACAAGATATGATCGACTACGATCAGAGACTGAAATGCTAGAGGGAATTGCCCTACTTGTTCCTCCTCTGGCAGGACCTGAACGAAAGCATGAACAAATAAAGAAAGATGAAATATCTGCATAAGACCTGACAATGATGCTGTAGGGCGAACCGGACCAGTTTGCCGTCAAAACATAAAGTGAGCGATCAACATGGATTATTAGGAATTTAGGGAAGCAGGTATGTATGCGATACATAGGGGCCAAATCAGCACAGATGCACAGATGGACAACCAACTAGGCAATCAGCCCAGCAGGACTGAAAACAGTTGTCGGGCCCCCGAAGCCATGGGGCCGAAGCTGTCGTCGGGCCCCCGAAGCCATGGGGCCGAAGTTGTCGTCGGGCCCCCGAAGTCATGGGGCCGAAGCTGTCGTCGGGCCCCCGAAGCCATGGGGCCGAAGCTGTTGTCGGGCCCCGAAGCCATGGGGCCGAAGCTGTCGTCGGGCCCCCGAAGCCATGGGGCCGAGTTAAAAAAAAATATATATAATTATAACTATTAAAAAGTGACCTGAATAAGGTGCAGGTGAAATTAAACCATGAGCCTGACCGATGTGGCAGGCGATACCTAAGATAAACTACGTGGCCTGAATAACCTGCAAGGCGAAATATCGTTAGGAACGAGACCTGACCGACGTGGAAGGTGACCCCAATATGAGTTCCACTGCATGACCTGAAAAGACGAAGGGAAACATGACAGAAAATGGAGATAATGACGGACATTAACAAAAATTTATAACATAAGCTGGCAAGCAGTTAAAGATATGAGTCATTCAAAAGTATAGCGGCACAGGTGGACAGACAACCATTGGTCAAACCCCTGAAGCCATGGGGCCGAAGCAACCACCAGGGGCCCATGGGGCCGGGCGGCCGCCGGGATGCGAACCTTAGAATCGAGGACGGCTGGGGAAAAGATTGGGGCTTAACCAAACGGGTTTAGTAAGCAACCGGGACTCGACAACCTAGAAAGACAAAGACATGTGGTAAAGCTTCTTAATGAAATGAGGCTGAAATTAACCGCAAATACTAATCTGTAAAATATAAATGAACAAAAGAAAACTTCTGAAAGGTGTGCCATGGAAAATAGTATCAGATGGCCGTATGACCTACCAATTGTCGATGACAATTGTGAAATCCTGTAAGCCAAGAGCCACTCCAGCGAGCCCCTTATGGCGGGAGCCATGCGTGAGAGCTCCTTATGGCGGGACAAGTATCAGATGACCGTGCGAACTACGAATGACGATGCCAGTCGTGAGGTCCTATGAGCGAAGAGCCACTCGTGCCAGCCTCTTATGATTTATTTATTTTTAAAAATTTTTAATAAACCACTTATGCAGCACCAAATGCTTTGGGGACTTGCATAACCATGACCCCCCTCCAACAGCAAACCTGGGACACTAACCAGCCTACAACCATGTCGTACCCCTAACAAACAAAACATGAAAAACGGGCATGAGGCCCCCGGAGCCATGAGGCCGGATCAGTCATAGGGCCCCAGAAGCCAGAGGGATGACGTTGCGGTGACGATAAGTAATTAAAACGTAAGCCGGACCTGATGGCATATGAAGCTTGGTGGCCATCCCGGGTAAGCGGCATCCTAGGGCCCAGAACGGACGCAGGTCAGTACACCTGATTACCAATTGTACTTTACTGTTTGGCGCCTAAAGTAACAGAGACTAGCCTAGGCCTTGTATTAGCTAGTTAGATAGTGTTATAGCTTTGTCAGGCCTTACTGTACTGGACTGCAGCGCAGTAATTGACTTGCAGGCTCTGCTGCGTCTGCCACCGGTTAGGTGTGTCCTCTATAGCGGCACAGTACGACTTGGAGGCTCTGCTGCGTCTGCCACCGGTTAGGTGTGTCCTCTATAGCGGCACAGTACGACTTGTAGGCTCTGCTGTGTACGCCAACAGGCTGGGCCTGTCCCTCGGACAGGGATGGTGACTGTGGGCCTGGGGTATTACTTATACTGTTTGTACTTGTGTTAATACTGTTTCCAAAGTAAAGTTTATATTCTTGCATATAAAGCTGGTGTCAGTGTCACTTTCCTTGTCTGTGACTTTGCTGTATCCTGGGGAGCCCACCCCGGTACACGGCTTACAAAAGTGAAATACTTGAAGTCTAAAGATGGTGGTAGCGGGGGGAGGAGATATATGGCAAGGAACAGCTACAGCAAGAGGCCTGAACAATTAATGCTGCGTCCGATCTCCAAACATGACGTCACATGCAGCCCAGGTAACTCTTTCTTTACAGAAAACCGGCTGAAGTAACTTTTCATACGAGACGAACGAAGCAAAGTGAAACTTGTAAGATTTATAGGAACTAACTCCTATTACCACCAAACTAAATTTAAAAGAAAATGGAAGTATTTAGGTCCAACAAGCAAACCTGAGGTAGCAGATTCTGAGGCAAAGCCTCCCGTTCGGTAGCAAAGTCCGACCGGCCAGGAGAGACGGCCCCGGCCCAACCTACTAATGTAGTATGGCGCGTGCATGCTAAATAACAAGCTCCATGCTGCAAAGAAAGACTCCTACCACCAGAGAAGCTACTCTGCTAATGACACCTAGCGGCAGCTGTGCACCTGAAAACACCTGCCTGTGAGTGAGTGCACCTGAGAACACCCGCCTGAGTGAGGCTGTGGCTCGTATATGAAGACCCTCCGCCCCTCCCACAAATGCAGGCTGACTAATCAGCCTTACCAACATATATATGGGTGGTAATACTGTATACATAAGTAAGGTCAGTGATACTAAATGTAGAGGAATGGACAGTAATACTGTATACTCAGCGATGGACATTAATACTGTACACACAGGGATGGACATATACTGTCTGTCTGTGATACATGTGTCGGATTCCTGAGCTTTTAGCCTCTTTTTCCTGAGATTAACATTATAATTATTTTAGGGTCTATGGTAGAAGGTTTATTTTTTCCATGTTATACGACTTGTGCGTCACCTAAATGTAAAGGATAATGCGGTTTGACCTCGCAATGGAATATACAAAATATGAATAATAATAAAAGCTTGAGGTGCATGTAAAATGTAAACTGGTTTAAGAAAAAAGAACCTAAATTGCCAGCAATTTCAAAGAGTAAAAAATGAAATTATACTAATAATAATTATTATTATTATTACTATTATTATTATATTTCTTCTTATTCCTTTCATCTACATTCACACATTACATTACATGAGGACGGTTCACAGTTAGTCACATACTATCTTTCTGTAATTCTGCGCTCGGTGAATCCTCTAAGGTTTTCCTACAAAGTTCTAATAAAGAAATGACTTCATCAGGTCATTAATGATAACGAGAAGTAAAATACAGTAATTGAGAAATTCCCCGGTCACACGATTACATTGTATCTGACATTATCTCCATCTACTTCGTTCTCTGCCGTGTAATTAATCTTCCGGGGATTTTCCAGCCTCACGTTCATTATTTCTATCTAACCTGTAACTTCTCATATCCCACAAGCTAAATGAGGCAATTCTATTACACACAGAGACTGATGGAAGAAACTCCCCGTCCCTCCGCTGATCGTTACCTCGCGGGGTTTCTTCTATCTCTGTACGGATGACGCAACTTAGTTTGTGTGAGAAGAACTTTATACTGTATTTCCAATGATCTCTAATGTCAGTGAAGGAAAAGACAATATACAAGTCTACAAAAGTGTATATAAGATATATTATACATTACACTGACAGTATACAAATGAACAAAAGTGCATGTAAATGTAATAGACATTACACTGACAGTATACAAGTGAACAAAAGTAGAGTTAAGCGGACACCTGGATGTTCGGTTTTGACGGGTTCGGCCGAACTTCACAAAAAAGTTTGAGTTCGGGGCCCTAACTTGATCCGAACTTCATGCTGAACCTGAAACCCATTGAAGTCAATGGGGACCCGAACTTTTGAGCACTAAATGGCTGTAAAAATGTCATGGAAAGGGCTAGAGGGCTGCAAATGGCATCAAAATGTGGTTAAGAGCATAGCAAGTGCTCTGCAAACAAATGTGGATAGGGAAATAACTTTAAATAACATAAAATATGTACAAATAAAAAAATGAAATCTTGATCTAGGAGGACAAGGTCCATATAGAGTAGGAGGTTAAGATGTGGTGGTGTAGGAGAAGTCGGTGGATGTGGCGGTGTAGGTGAAAGCATCGGTGGAAAAGGGTACACCCCAAAACATTGTGAAATATTACCTATGATAACCCTCTCCAGTTGTGCTAAACACACGTTCAGACAATACACTGGCTGCAGGGCAGGCCAGCACCTCCAAGTAGTAAAGGGAAAGCTCAGGCCATGTGCCTAATTTGGAGACCCAGAAGTTGCAGGGGGCAGACCCATCAGTCAGTAGGTGTAGGCGTATGCACACATACTGCTCTACCATGTCGCACGTCCCTGTGATGTTTACGATCCAATTTTATATCTGCTCTATCAACTTTTGATGTTCTTTTCTGTGCCTACCATGGTGATCATGGGTGGCGGGGAATCAGGGTTCCAGGCCGGAATGGGAGTCTGAGAAAAGGATACCACATGCAAGGGAGGTCAATGGATAAAATTTAACGTAATGGAGCGGAAATGTGGGACAAAGTATTAAAGCATAAGCTTCAAAGTTAAGGAGGGGGCGCGCGGCAATTACCCACTCCCGACCCGGGGAGGTAGTGACGATAAATAACAATAGGACTCTTAATATGCCCTGTCCCATATTTCCGCTCTATCATTTTTAATTTGAAACAATTAACCTCCCTTAAATGTGGTCTCTCTTTCTCACTCTCCCTCTCCGGCGTGGAACCCTGATTCGCCGCTAACCGTGATCACCATGGTAGGCCCAGAAAAGAACAACAGCAGCAGGGTGAGAACGCTGAAAGCACGCACAGACGGCCCACACTTTATGCAGCAGCTATGACATATCGGGGTAATTTTTAAGGAATCTCTGCACCACCAAATTCAGCACATGCGCCAAACCAAGGGATGTGCATCAAACCGGCTAGTCTCAGAGCTGCTACGAGATTTCGCCCATTATCGCACGCCACCAGGCCGGGCTTGAGGATCACTGGCACCAACCACTCTTCGGTCTATTGTTCAAGGCCCGTCCACAGCTCCTGCACGGTGTGGGGTTTGTCCCCCAAACAGATGAGTTTTAAAACTGCCTGTTGTCGTTTACCCGTGGCTGTGCTGAAGTTGGTGGTGAAGGTGTTACGCTGACCGCATGAGGAGCCGGTAGAGGTTGAGGAAGCGGAGTAGGAGGAGGAAGCAACAGGAGGCAAACTGAAGCGCCCTGCAATCCTTGGTGCTGGAAGGACATGCACCAAACTGCTATCCGCCTCAGGCCCAGCCGCCACTGCATTTACCCAGTGTGCTGTTATGGAGATATAGCGTCCCTGGCCGTGCTTACTGGTCCACGTATCTGTGGTTAGGTGGACCTTGCCACAAATGGCGTTGCACAGTGAAAACCTGATTTTGTCCCCTACTTGGTTGTGCAGGAAAGGGATGGCTCACCTGGAAAATTAGTGGCGGCTGGGCACGACATACTGTGGGACAGCCACCGCCATAAGGCCTTTAAAACTATCCGTCTCCACCAGACGGAATGACAGCATTTCAAAGGCCAGTAATTTAGAAATGCTGGCATTCTGGGCCAGGGATCGCGGGTGGGTAGGGGGGTACTTCCTCTGCCTCTCCAGCGTTTGGGAGATGGAGAGCTGAAAGCTTCCGTGGGACATTGTGGAGATGCTTGGTGACCCAGGTGTTGGTGTTGCTGGCAGATCCTCTGTTTGAGGGGTGGCAGGTGGCACTGTCACTCCAGAGGTGGATAAAGAGTCTGAGCCTGCAGCAGAAGAGGAAGCAAGAGGAGCCAGAGACCTCTCTAGGTTTTTGATGAGTCTACTCCACTGCAGCTCGTGCTTAGCACTTAAATGCCAGGTCATGCAGGTTGTGCTCAGGTTGAAAACGTTTATGCCTCACTTCAGGCTCTGACTGCACAGCGTGCAAACCACTTGTGTCTTGTCGTCAGCACATTGTCTGAAGAACTGCCACGCCAGAGAACTCCTTGGAGCTGCCTTTCGTGTGCTCGGCCCCATGCTGCGGTGGGCAGTAGCAGGCGTACTGTCTAGAGGACGGTCGCTCCGATTTTGCACCCTGCTCCCTCTTCTGCTGTGCAGGTGGCTCTGTGCGACCACCGCCTCTTCCTCTGAACTACATAGGTCACTGACATGACCTTGATTCCATGTGGGGTCGAGGACCTCATTGTCCTCCACATCATTTTCCACCCAGTCTTCACCCCTGCCCTCCTTGTCGGTCTGCACATATTTGAAAGCTCCAGCAGTTGGCACCTGTGTTTCGTCATCATCCGAGACGTGCTGCGATGGTCCTCCCATGTACTCATCTTTAAAGATAAGTGGTTGGGCATCGGTGCACACAATCTCTTCCACTTCTGGGGCAGGGCTAGGTGGAAGGCACTAGGAAACCCTGCTGAAAGAATCATCAAAAAGCAGAAGAGACTGCTGCATAATTTTGGGTTCAGACTGCTTGGCTGATTTGAAAGGGGATGAGGTGAAAGACTGGGCTGTAGGTGCCAACTCTGATCTTTTAGCTGTCACCACCAGACATCTGAGAAGCTCTGACAGACATCTAGAACCTCTTCCTTGAGGTTCCTTTGTTTTGCTTTCATTTTCTCATCTCGTTAGCCTCTCTCAGCTGTCATGTAGTTGCACTGATTGCATCCCTTTAAATCCTTTTCCCATAGTGCATCACTTTGCGGTTTATACAACTTCCTGGAGTGTGTGTGCATGCTGTTTCTACTTCTGAGTCTTCTACAAGATAAGTTTTGTTTATTTATTTGTGTTTTTATGTTTTCTGGATCCCAGGTGACCCTGACTCCCTCCGTATCTGGTGTAGGGAGCCGGTGGTCGTGTCCCCTCACTATTATAGGGTGTTCAGGTGTTATACAGTCGAGGTACGAGGATATGCGATCATCTACCATTGGGATTTTCGCATAGGCTGAGCAGTCAGGGAGAGAGCCAGGTCTGATGCAGGGCTCTCCCTTTTTGTTCCTTAGTTTTGGATCCAGTCAGTCGTCTATTCATTTTGTGTTTTCTAGTTTCCTGCACACCTTCCGTGACATCAGCAGGAGACTAAGAAGGAGACAATGTGAAGGAACTGGAGGCACTGTCAGCAACCCAATCTACTATCGCCTGCACTTGTTCAGGCCTCACCATTCGTAGAGCCGCATTACGCCCGACCCAATACCGCTGCAGTTTCTGTCGCCTACTCGCACCTGAGGAAGGGGTTTCACATGTGCGTGTAGCTGGCACAGATCGACCACGCCCTCTCACTGCAACAGGAGCAGCTCCACAACCTGGTCACGTCCCTCATTTGACGCTCTCCTCATATTTCTCGAATTTAGGATCTTGCCCTAAATGGGTGTTTAATTAATAGTAGAATAGAATGACAGTATGTACAGGGTGTATCTCACACGCCCTGAACCAGAATAGGCCTTAATTAAATTTGTTTGCCCAAAATGGCTGTATTTCAAATACCTGAATATAACCCCTGAATATAAAGGGTGTATCTCATACGCCCTGACCCACACTAGGCCGCAATTAAAGATTTGTGCCCAAAATGGCTGTATTTAAAATAACTGAATATAACCCCTGTATATAAAGTGTGTATCTCACAATTACATCTGCAGCAAAGGCTGCCAAATAATTATTTTTTTTCCCAAACGGGTGTTTGTTTAATAACTGAATATTACAGCAGTATATAACCCTGGAATTTCAAACGTCTTGATGCTGCAAGGGCAGACATATTGTGTATTTTGCCCAAAAAAGGGTGTTTTATTAATAGAAGTCTATAACCCCTGTATATACAGGGTACATCTCACATGCCCTGACCCACACTAGGCCGCAAATAAAGATTTATGCCCAAAATGGCTGTATTTTAATTAACTGAATATAACCCCTGTATATAAAGGGTGACATCTGCAGCAAAGGCTGCCAAATAAATTATTTTTGCCCAAACGGGTGTTTGTTTAATAACTGAATATGACAGCAGTATATAACCCTGGAATTTAAAACATCTTGATTAGAGTTGAGTGGACACCTGGATGTTCGGGTTCGACGGGTTCGGCCAAACTTCGGAAAAAAGTTTGAGTTCGGGACCCTAACTTGACCCGAACTTGACCCCGTAACCCGAACCCCATTGAAGTCAATGGGGACCCAAACTTTTGAGCACTAAGATGGCTGTAAAAATGTCATGAAAAGTGCTAGAGGGCTGCAAATGTCTTCAAAATGTGGTTAAGAGCATGGCAAGTGCTCTGCAAACAAATGTGGATAGGGAAATGACTTAAAATAACATAAAATACGTAAAAAAAATAAAAAAAATTATCTTGATCTAGGAGGACCAGGTCCATAGGGAGTAGGAGGTTGAGGAGGCGGTGGATGTGGCGGTGTAGGTGGTAGAGGAGGTGGAGGAGGAGGAGGAGGAGGTAGCCTATAGACTGCTTTTTGTTTAAAACATTTTTTTTATTTATTTTTTATTAAAAACACCCCAAAACATTTGGAAATATAACCCTCCAGTCATGCTAAACACACGTTCAGACAATACACCAGCTGCAGGGCAGGCCAGCACCTCCAAGGCGTAAAGGGCAAGCTCAGGCCATGTGCCCAATTTGGAGACCCAGAAGTTGCAGGGGCTGACCCCTGTCAGTCAGTTCGTGTAGGCGTGTGCATACTTACTGCCCCACCATGTCGCACGTCCCCGTGATGTTCACGATCCAATTTGATATCTGCTCTATCAACTTTCGATGTTCTTTTATGTGCCTACCATGGTGATTACGGGTGGTGGGTAATCAGGGTTCCAGGCAGAGAGGGAGCGTGAGAAAAAGAGACAAAATTTAAGGGAGATAAATTTATAAAAAATTTTAGGGATCGAGAAGAAATGTGGGAAAAGCTATTGAGGCGCAAATGTGGGACAAATTACAGAAGCCCAAATGTGCCCAAAATAGTCAAGCGGAATTGTGGGAAAAGCTATTGAGGCCCAAATGTTGGGCAAAAGAGTATAGTGGAAATGTGGGACAAAGTATTAAAGCTTAAATGTAGTACAAGCATTGAATCAAAGGAGGTGGCGCGCATCAATTAAAGCATTTCAGAAATTTTATTCCCTGTTCACCTATGCATAGCAGTGGTTTATTCACATCTAAAATTGTATAATGTCAACCCAAGAATGTAACAGAAAAATTACAGAAATGTATTAACCTGTCTACTTGGTAGAGCAGGGGTCTATGACAGAAAACAATCGTTTATTGTAACACGAAAATGTAAAATAAAAATTATTGAAATTTAGTAAGCTGTCAAATAGATTGAGAAGGGGTATAGTACACCCAAAAATTGGGAATTTGACCATAAAATGTAACTGACAAATGTTCTTTTTTTTTACCGTTCTACTAGAAATAGCAGTGTTTTTTTGGACATTGTGGAGATGCTTGGTGACCCAGGTGTTGGTGTTGCTGGCAGATCCTCTGTTTTCGGGGTGGCAGGTGGCACTGTCACTCCAGAGGAAGATGAAGAGGCCAAGACTGCAGCAGAAGAGGAAGCAGGAGGAGCAAGAGATCTTTTTTGGTTTTTGAGGTGTCTACTCCACTGCAGCTCGTGTTTTGCACTTAGATGCCTGGTCATGCAGGTTGTCCTCAGGTTGAGAATGTTTATGCCTCGCTTCAGGCTCTGATTGTACAGCGTGCAAACCACTCGTGTCTTGTCGTCAGCACATTGTCTGAAGAACGCCAGGGTACTCCTTGGAGCTGCCTTTGGTGTGCTCGGTCTCTTGCTGCGGTGGGCAGTAGCAGGCATATTGTCTAGAGGACGGCCTCTCCACTTTTGCACCCTGCTCCCTCTTCTGCTGTGCTTGTGGCTCTGTGCGACCTCTTCCTCCGAACTACATAGGTCACTCGCATGACCTTGATTCCATGTGGGGTCGAGGACCTCATCGTCCTCCACATCATCTTCCACCCAGTCTGCACCCCTGCCTTCCTTAACGGTCTGCACACTTTCGAAAGCCCCAGCACCTGTGTTTCTTCATCAACTGAGACGTGCTGCGATGGTCCTCCCATGTACTCATCTTGAAAGATAAGTGGTTGGGCACAGGTGCACTCAATCTCTTCCACTTCTGGGGCAGGGCTTTGTGGATGGTCCTGGGAAACCCTGCTAGCAGAGTCATCAAAAAGCAGAAGAGACTGCTGCATGACTTGGGGCTCAGACTGCTTGGCTGATTTGCAAGGGGGTGAGGTGAAAGACTGATGGACATCGGCTGCAGGTGCCAACTCTGATCTTTCAGCAGGAGACTGGGTGGGAGACAATGTGAAGGAACTGGATCCACTGTCAGCAACCCAATCTACTATCGCCTGTACTTGTTCAGGCCTCACTGTTCGTAGAGCAGCATTAGGCCCGACCAAATACCGCTGCAGGTTTTTGTCACCTACTCTCACCTGAGGAAGGGGTTTCACTTGTGCGTGTAGATGGCACAGATCGACCATGTCCTCTCCCTGCAACAGGAGCTCCACCAGCAGCACCATGACTGGGGCCACGTCCCTTATTTGAAGCTCTCCTCATATGTATCGAATTTAGGATCTTGCCCTAAATGGGTGTTTAAAGGATAACTGTCACATTTAGACCCTAATTTCAATTTTCATATATATAGTTACTGATAACATGATATTCCAGAATCAGTTACTATTAGACTGACTTACCCCATATTTAATAAGATTCAGCCCTTAGAAACCAGTCTGCATAAAACTAAAATTTCACTATTCATTTAAGATGGCCGTCACTGCCCTCACCCTGAGGCTAATCCCGCCTGCCCTCACTAGCCAGTAACAATAGCCCCCCAAAAGTGTCAGTAACCAGAGCCATCCCCCCTAAAGGGTTAATCTCCTGCAGCACAAAGGAGTCCTCTTCCACATGTTGTTTTCATTTATACACTGAGCAGACGGCAGATCTCCCTTCCCTGCTCTGCGCTGCTTCGACTCTGCTTCTCCATCTCTGCTGAGTGAGGGAGCATCTGCCAAGCGCAGGGACAGGGAGAAGTGCACACAGCCCAGGCACTGTTATCAGCTGCTGGGGAGGACCTGGCTTTACTCATTTACTTACAGTCCCTGGCTGTCAGGAATGTGACCTTGCACACTGCGTGCTTCTGCGTCCTCCGTCCTTCAACACATAGACCATGCCTATAAACCCTATTTTAAGCACAGGTAAAAGTGCAGGGAACAAAAATATGGAATTAAGGGGTAATTGATTACACAGTGAAAAGTTGAAATAGGGCCACCAAGGAGATATTAATCACCACAATCCAATACTCCCCAAAAGTATCCTTTAATTAAATAGTGTTTTTTTGTCAAAAAAGTGTGTTTTTAAAACCCCAGAAAATGATGGGTGTATTTCTAGCTTAAATTGCACACTGACATTTTAATAATTTTTTTCCAGTTACAAAGCAAGGGTTAACAGTAGGGATGAGCGAACTGTATAGTTCGGGTTCGTACCGAATTTTGGGGTGTCCGTGACACGGACCCGAACATTTTCGTAAAAGTCCGGGTTCGGGTTCGGTGTTCGTCGCTTTCTTGGCGCTTTTTGAAAGGCTGCAAAGCAGCCAATCAACAAGCGTCATACTACTTGCCCCAAGAGGCCGTCACAGCCATGCCTACTATTGGCATGGCTGTGATTGGCCAGAGCACCTTGTGACCCAGCCTCTATTTAAGCTGGAGTCACGTAGCGCCACACGTCACTCTGGTCTGATCAGTGTAGGGAGAGGCTGCAGCTGCGACATTAGGCGAGATTAGGCAGTGATTAACTCCTCCAAAAGACTTCATTCAGAGATCGATCTGCAGCTGTGGATGAATTGAACTGCTGCTATTCAACTGCTCACTGTTTTTAGGCTGCCCAGAGCGTTTTTCATTCACTTTTTTCTGAGGTGATCGGCGGCCATCTTGTGTCTTGTGGTGCGCCAGCACAAGCTGCCATCAAGTCCATTTAACCATCAATAGTGTGGTTATTTTTTTGCTATATCCTACATCAGGGGCTTGGCTGTGCTTGCTATTTTATTGAGGGGTGAAATACAATTGCCAAAATAGCAGTACCCTAAATCTGGTGTTTCAGCTGTGGCCAGCCAATTGTAATACTGTCTGCTGTCTGGCAAAGGATATATTTTTGTTCTGGGTTGAAATACAATTCCCAACTTAGCAATTCCCTAAATCAGTGGTTTCTGCTGTATCAGGCCAAGTTTAAATCGATCCATAAAAGGGTATATTAGATTGAAGGTGTGGATAGTGTCATCCTCAATAACTTCACACGCTACCGTGCATTTCCAAGTTTAATTCTGTCCGTAAACGTATACCTGTCACCCAGCGCCTAAATACTAGGCCTACAATTAATATTCAGCTAAATCTGTCTTTATTGCTGTGGCTGGTCAAGTTATTTAGTGTCCGTCAAAGCACAGTTTTTGTTCTGGGTTGAAATACAATTCCCAACTTAGCAATTCCCTAAATCAGTGGTTTCTGCTGTATCAGACCTACTTTAAATCTATCCATAAAAGGGTATATTAGATTGAAGGTGCGGATAGGGTCATTCTCAATAACTTTACACACGCTACCGTGGATTTCCAAGTCTAATTCTGTCCGTAAACGTATACCTGTCATCCAGGGCCTAAATAATAGGCCTACAATTTATAGTCAGCTAAATCTGTGGTTACTGCTGTGCCTGTATTAGTGTAATACGGTACCTAAATAGATAGCCAGATAGTGTTAGGTGCCTGTAAAAAAAGGCCTGAATTTGAATTCAATACATTGGGCCAAATAATTATTTTCTTATTGTGGTGAACGGTAACAATGAGGAAAACATCTAGTAAGGGACGCGGAAGCGGACATGGTCGTGGTGGTGTTAGTGGACCCTCTGGTGCTGGGAGAGGACGTGGCCGTTCTGCCACAGCCACACGTCCCAGTGTACCAACTACCTCAGGTCCCAGTAGCCGCCAGAATTTACAGCGATATTTGGTGGGGCCCAATGCCGTTCTAAGGATGGTAAGGCCTGAGCAGGTACAGGCATTAGTCAATTGGGTGTCCGACAGTGGATCCAGCACGTTCACATTATCTCCCACCCAGTCTTCTGCAGAAAGCGCACAGATGGCGCCTGAAAACCAAGCCCATCAGTCTGTCACATCACCCCCATGCATATCAGGGAAACTGTCTGAGCCTCAAGTTATGCAGCAGTCTCTTATGCTGTTTGAAGACTCTGCTGGCAGGGTTTCCCAAGGGGTGGAAGACATAGAATGCACTGACGCACAACCACTTATGTTTCCTGATGATGAGGACATGGGAATACCACCTCAGCACGTCTCTGATGATGACGAAACACAGGTGCCAACTGCTGCGTCTTTCTGCAGTGTGCAGACTGAACAGGAGGTCAGGGAGGAAGACTGGGTGGAAGACGATGCAGGGGATGATGAGGTCCTAGACCCCACATGGAATGAAGGTCGTGTCACTGACTTTCACAGTTCGGAGGAAGAGGCAGTTGCGAGACCGAGCCAACAGCGTAGCAAAAGAGGAAGCAGTGGGCAAAAGCAGAGCACCCGACGCCAAGAGACTCCACCTGCTACTGACCGCCACCATCTGGGACCGAGCACCCCAAAGGCAGCTTCAAGGAGTTCCCTGGCATGGCACTTCTTCAAACAATGTGCTGACGACAAGACCCGAGTGGTTTGCACGCTGTGCCATCAGAGCCTGAAGCGAGGCATTAACGTTCTGAACCTTAGCACAACCTGCATGACCAGGCACCTGCATGCAAAGCATGAACTGCAGTGGAGTAAACACCTTAAAAACAAGGAACTCACTCGGGCTCCCCCTGCTACCTCTTCTGTTGCTGACGCCTTGGCCTCTTCTGCTGCTGCCGCCTCGGCCTCTTCTGCTGCTGCCGCCTCGGCATCTTCCTCCGCCTCTGGAGGAACGTTTGCACCTGCCGCCCAGCAAACAGTGGATGTACCACCAACACCACTACCTCCGTCACCAAGCAGTATCAACCATGTCACACGGCAGCGTTCAGCTCTCCATCTCACAAACATTTGAGAGAAAGAGTAAATTCCCACCTAGCCACCCTCGATCCCTGGCCCTGAATGCCAGCATTTCTAAACTACTGGCCTATGAAATGCTGTCATTCAGGCTAGTGGACACAGACAGCTTCAAACAGCTCATGTCGCTTGCTGTCCCACAGTATGTTGTTCCCAGCCACCACTACTTCTCCAAGAGAGCCGTGCCTTCCCTGCACAACCAAGTATCCGATAAAATCAAGTGTGCACTGTGCAACGCCATCTGTGGCAAGGTCCACCTAGTAAATAGGTGTATAGGGTGATAATCTACAGTGTTGATTGAGTCAATCACTTGTAGTTTAGACCCCCAAGGCAAAAATAAAGGAAAAAAGAGTGCCAGACCCCGTATCAAGTACAGTTAGAAATAAGAGTGGAGAGTACCGCTGAACAGTGGTGAATACTATATCGCACAGAAATGTGTCGTGGAGCGATAGTGTGGAGTCAAGATGGTGGGTGCTCCGGGTGGAAGACCCTGAGTATACAATGCTCTGCAAAAGAGACCATCTAGAACCTAATAGTCAAATGATGATGTGGTTGACAAAGATAAAAATGGATAAAATGATAAATTATACAATATAAAAGGTAAGTAGTAAAAGTGTTAGATGCCCAACACAGGACAATATCACACGATTAAATGACACTCACTTCACTGGGTGGTAGTCACCAGGATAAGCATAAAACACCTGTGACTTGAACCCCCCCGGCCAGGATCGCATGTAGAGTCGTAGTGATGGAAGGCAGCAAAAAGTCCAGTGCTTCTGATCAATCACCTTTATTGTGTATACGTGGCTCTATTCCATTGGGATACATTGTGATCCCTACGGGTCTGAATTAACTTCCACTTTTTTCTGTTCTAAGGTCCACCTAACCACAGATACGTGGAACAGTAAGCATGGCCAGGGACGCTATATCTCCCTAACTGCACACTGGGTAAATGTAGTGGCGGCTGGGCCCCAGGCGGAGAGCTGTTCGCCGCCAAGGATCGCAGGGCAACATTCTTTGCCTCCTGTTGCCTCCTCCTCCTACTCAGCTTCCTCCTCCTCTTCTTCCACCTGCTCATCCAGTCAGCCACACACCTTCACCACCAACTTCAGCATAGCCCGGGGTAAACATCAGCAGGCCATTATGAAACTCATATGTTTGGGGGACAGGCCCCACACCGCACAGGAGTTGTAGCGGGGTATAGAACAACAGACCGACGAGTGGTTGCTGCCGGTGAGCCTCAAGCCCGGCCTAATGGTGTGCGATAATGGGCAAAATCTTGTTGCAGCTCTGGGACTAGCCGAATTGACGCACATCCCTTGCCTGGCGCATGTGCTGAAATTGGTGGTGCAGAAGTTCATTCACAACTACCCCGACATGTCAGAGCTGCTGCATAAAATGCAGGCCGTCTGTTCGCGCTTCTGGCGTTCACATCCTGCCGCTACTCGCCTGTCTGCGCTACAGCGTAACTTCGGCCTTCCCGCTCACCGCCTCATATGCGACGTACCCACCAGGTGGAACTCCACCATGCACATGCTGGACAGACTGTGCGAGCAGCAGCAGGCCATAGTGGAGTTTCAGCTGCAGCACGCACGGGTCAGTCGCACTACGGAACAGCACCACTTCACCACCAATGACTGGGCCTCCATGCGAGACCTGTGTGCCCTGTTGCGCTGTTTCGAGTACTCCACCAACATGGCCAGTGGCAATGACGCCGTTATCAGCTTTACAATACCACTTCTATGTCTCATTGAGAAAACACTTAGGGCGATGATGGAAGAGGAGGTGGCCCAGTAGGAAGAGGAGGAGGAAGAGGGGTCATTTTTAGCACTTTCAGGCCAGTCTCTTAGAAGTGACTCAGAGGGAGGTTTTTTGCAACAGCAGAGGCCAGGTACAAATGTTTCCAGCCAGGGCCCACTACTGGAGGACGAGGAGGACGAGGATGAGGAGGAGGTGGAGGAGGATGAGGATGAAGCATGTTCACAGCGGGGTGGCACCCAACGCAGCTCGGGCCCATCACTGGTGCATGGCTGGGGGGAAACGCAGGACGATGACGATACCCCTCCCACAGAGGACAGCTTGTCCTTACCTCTGGGCAGCCTGGCACACATGAGCGACTACATGCTGCAGTGCCTGCGCAACGACAGCAGAGTTGCCCACATTTTAATGTGTGCGGACTACTGGGTTGCCACCCTGCTGGATCCACGGTACAAAGACAATGTGCCCACCTTACTTCCTGCACTGGAGCGTGATAGGAAGATGCGCGAGTACAAGCGCACATTGGTAGACGCGCTACTGAGAGCATTCCCAAATGTCACAGGGGAACAAGTGGAAGCCCAAGGCGATGGCAGAGGAGGAGCAAGAGGTCGCCAATGCAGCTGTGTCACGGCCAGCTCCTCTGAGGGCAGGGTTAGCATGGCAGAGATGTGGAAAAGTTTTGTCAACACGCCACAGCTAACTGCACCACCACCTGATACGGAACGTGTTAGCAGGAGGCAACATTTCACCAACATGGTGGAACAGTACGTGTGCACACCCCTCCACGTACTGACTGATGGTTCGGCCCCATTCAACTTCTGGGTCTTCAAATTGTCCACGTGGCCAGAGCTAGCCTTTTATGCCTTGGAGGTGCTGGCCTGCCCGGCGGCCAGCGTTTTGTCTGAACGTGTATTCAGCACGGCAGGGGGCGTCATTACAGACAAACACAGCCGCCTGTCTACAGCCAATGTGGACAAGCTGACGTTCATAAAAATGAACCAGGCATGGATCCCACAGGACCTATACATCCCTTGTGCAGATTAGACATTAATTACCTCCCCTTAACCATATATTATTGTACTCCAGGGCACTTCCTCATTCAATCCTCTTTTTATTTTCATTTTACCATTATATTGCGGGGCAACCCAAAGTTGAATGAACCTCTCCTCTGTCTGGGTGCCGGGGCCTAAAAATATCTGACAGTGGCCCTGTTCCAGTGTTGGGTGACGTGAAGCATGATTCTCTGCTATGACATGAAGCCTGAATCTCTGCTATGGGACCTCTCTCCTCTGTCTGGGTGCCGGGGCCTAAATATCTGACAATAGACTGTTCCAGTTTTGGGTGACGTGAAGCATGATTCTCTGCTATGACATAAAGCCTGAATCTCTGCTATGGGACCTCTCTCCTCTGTCTGGGTGCCGGGGCCTAAATATCTGACAATGGACTGTTCCAGTTTTGTGTGACGTGAAGCCTGATTCTCTGCTATGACATGAAGACTGATTCTCTGCTGACATGAAGCCAGATTCTCTGCTATGGGTCCTCTCTCCTCTGTCTGGGTGCCGGGGCCTAAATATCTTACAATGGACTGTTCCAGTTTTGGCTGACATGAAGCCTGATTCTCTGCTATGACATGAAGCCTGAATCTCTGCTATGGGACCTCTCTCCTCTGTCTGGGTGCCGGGGCCTAAATATCTGACAATGGACTGTTCCAGTTTTGTGTGACGTGAAGCCTGATTCTCTGCTATGACATGAAGACTGATTCTCTGCTGACATGAAGCTTGAATCTCTGCTATGGGACCTCTCTCCTCTGTCTGGGTGCCGGGGCCTAAATATCTGACAATGGACTGTTCCAGTGGTGGCTGACGTGAAGCCTGATTCTCTGCTATGACATGAAGACTTATTCTCTGCTATGACATGAAGCCTTATTCTCTGCTATGGGACCTCTCTCCAATTGATATTGGTTAATTTTTATTTATTTTATTTTTATTTTTATTCATTTCCCTATCCACATCCAGGTGTTCGCTCAACTCTAGTTAACAGCCAAACCAAACTCAATTTTTATGTCCCTAAATGTATAGTTTACAGAAACACCCCATATGTGGTCGTAAACCGCTGTACAGGCACACGGCAGGGCGCAAAAGGAAAGGAATGCCATACAGTTTTTGGAAGGCATTTTGCTGGACTGTTTTTTTTTTACACAATGTCCCATTTGAAGCCCCCCTGAGGCAAACCCTAGAGTAGAAACTCCATAAAAGTGATCCCATCTAAGAAACTACACCCCTCAAGGTATTCAAAACAGATTTTACAAACTTTGTTAACCCTTTAGGTGTTCCACAAGAGTTATTGGCAAATGGAAATGAAATGTCAGAATTTAAATTTTTGTGCAAATTTTCCATTTTAATCCATTTTTCCCAGTAACAAAGCAAGGGTTAACAGCCAAACAGAACTCAATGTTTATGGCCTGGATTCTCTAGTTTACAGAAACACCCCATATGTGGTCGTAAACTGCTGTACGGGCACACGGCAGGGCTTAGAAGGAAAGGAATGCCATACGTTTTTTGGAAGACAGATTTTGCTGGACTGTTTTTTTTTACACCATGTCCCATTTGAAGCCCCCCCGATGCACCCCTAGAGTAGAAACTCCAAAAAAGTGGCCCAATTTTAGAAACTACGGGATAGGGTGGCATTATTGTTGGTACTTGTTTAGGGTACATATGATTTTTGGTTGCTCTATATTACA
The DNA here is from genome assembly GCF_014858855.1 of Bufo gargarizans. Lineage (NCBI taxonomy): Eukaryota > Metazoa > Chordata > Amphibia > Anura > Bufonidae > Bufo > Bufo gargarizans. Next base: position 8,031,251 of record NC_058081.1, on the reverse strand, counting down.
CTTTTTGTGAGGCAAGGTAACAAGAAATAGCTGTTTTGGCACCGTTTTTATTTTTTGCTATTTACAACATTCATCTGACAGGTTAGATAATGTGATATTTGTATACATCAGGCTGTCACGGATGTGGCGATACCTAATATGTATACTTTTTTTTATTTATGTAAGTTTTACACAATGATTTCTTTTTTGAAGCAAAAAAAATCATGTTTTGGTGTTTCCATAGTCTGAGAGACATAATTTTTTCAGTTTTTGGGCAATTACCTTGGGTAGGGTATGATTTTTGCAGGATGAGATGACGGTTTGATTGGCACTATTTGGGGGTGTGTGTGACTTTTTGATCGCTTGCTATTACACTTTGTGTGATGTAAGGTGACAAAAAATTGTTTATTTACCACAGTTTTTATTTTAAATTTTTTACGGTGTTTATCTGAGGGGTTAGGTCATGTGATATTTTCATAGGGCTGGTCGATACGGACTTGGAAATACCTAATATGTATACTTTTTTTATTTATGTAAGTTGTACACAATAAAATCATTTTTGAAACAAAAAAAAATCTTGATTTTGTGTCTCCATATTCTGAGAGCCATAGTTTTTTTCAGTTTTTGGGCGATTGTCTTAAGTAGGGTATAATTTTTTGCGGGATGAGATGATGGTTTTATTGGCACTATTTTGGGGTGCATATGACTTTTTGATCGCTTGCTATTACACTTTTGTGATTTAAGGTGACAAAAAATGGTTTATTTAGCACAGTTTTTATTTTTATTTTTTTACGGTGTTCATCTGAGGGGTTAGGGCATGTGATTTTTTTTATAGAGCCGGTCGATACGAACGCGGCGATACCAAATATGTACAGTACAGACCAAAAGTTTGGACACACCTTCTCATTCAAAGAGTTTTCTTTATTTTCATGACTATGGAAATTGTAGATTCACACTGAAGGCATCAAAACTATCAATTAACACATGTGGAATTATATACATAACAAAAAAGTGTGAAACAACTGAAAATATGTCATATTCTAGGCCAGTGATAGGCAAACTGTGGCTCTCCAGCTGTTGCAAAACTACAACTCCCACCATGCCCTGCTGTAGGCTGAAAGCTGTAGGCAGTCTTTGCATACTGGGAGTTGTAGTTATGCAACAGCTGGAGAGCCGCAGTTTGCCTATCATTCAAAGTAGCCACATTTTGCTTTGATTACTGCTTTGTACACTCTTGGCATTCTCTTGATGAGCTTCAAGTGGTAGTCACCTGAAATGGTTTTCACTTCACAGGTGTGCCCTGTCAGGTTTAATAAGTGGGATTTCTTGCCTTATAAATAGGGTTGGGACCATCAGTTGTGTTGTGGAGAAGTCAGGTGGATACACAGCTGATAGTCCTACTGAATAGACTGTTAGAATTTGTATTATGGCAAGAAAAAGAAGCTAAGTAAAGAAAAAACGAGTGGCCATCATTACTTTAAGAAATGAAGGTCAGTCAGTCCGAAAAATTGGGAAAACTTTGAAAGTGTCCCCAAGTGCAGTCACAAAAACCATCAAGCGCTACAAAGAAACTGGCTCACATGCTCACACGCCCCAGGAAAGGAAGACCAAGAGTCACCTCTGCTGTGGAGGATTAGTTCATCCGAGTCACCAGACTCAGAAATCACAGGTTAACAGCAGCTCAGATCAGAGACCAGGTCAATGCCACACAGAGTTCTAGCAGCAGACACATCTCTAGAACAACTGTTAAGAGGAGACTGTGTGAATCAGGCCTTCATGGTAGAATATCTGCTAGGAAACCACTGCTAAGGACAGGCAACCAGCAGAAGAGACTTGTTTGGGCTAAAGAACACAAGGAATGGACATTAGACCAGTGGAAATCTGTGCTTTGGTCTGATGAGTCCAAATTTGAGATCTTTGGTTCCAACCACCGTGTCTTTGTGCGATGCAGAAAAGGTGAACGGATGGACTCTACATGCCTGGTTCCCACCGTGAAGCATGGAGGAGGAGGTGTGATGGTGTGGGGGTGCTTTGCTGGTGACACTGTTGGGGATTTATTCAAAATTGAAGACATACTGAACCAGCATGGCTACCACAGCATCTTGCAGCGGCATGCTATTCCATCCGGTTTGCGTTTAGTTGCACCATCATTTATTTTTCAACAGGACAATGACCCCAAACACACCTCCAGACTGTATAAGGGCTATTTGACCATGAAGGAGAGTGATGGGGTGCTGCGCCAGATGACCTGGCCTCCACAGTCACCGGACCTGAACCCAATCGAGATGGTTTGGGGTGAGCTGGACCGCAGAGTGAAGGCAAAAGGGCCAACAAGTGCTAAGCATCTCTGGGAACTCCTTCAAGACTGTTGGAAGACCATTTCAGGTGACTATCTCTCGAAGCTCATCAAGAGAATGTCAAGAGTGTGCAAAGCAGTAATCAAAGCAAAAGGTGGCTACTTTGAAGAACCTAGAATATGACATATTTTTAGTTGTTTCACACTTTTTTGTTATGTATATAATTCCACATGTGTTAATTCATAGTTTTGATGCCTTCAGTGTGAATCTACAATTTTCATAGTCATGAAAATAAAGAAAACATTTTGAATGAGAAGGTGTGTCCAAACTTTTGGTCTGTACTGTATACTTTTGTTTTATTTATGTAAGTTTTACACAATAACAGCTTTTTTAAAACAAAAAAATTATGTTTTAGTGTCCATATTCTGAGCCATAGTTTTTTTTATTTTTTTGGGCGATTGTCTCAGGTAGGTGCTCATTTTTTGCGAGATGAGGTGACGGTTAGATTGGTACTATTTTGGTGGGCCAAACACCTTTTTAATCGCTTGCTGTTGAACTTTTTGTGATGTAAGGTGACAAAAAAAGAGTTTTTTTTTTATTTAGCACAGTTTTTAATTTTTATTTTTAACGTTGTTCATCTGAGGGATTAGGTCATGTGATATGTTTATAGAGCTGGTCGATACCGACACGGCGATACCTAATATGCATACTTATTTTTTTTTCCCCCTATTTTTCACCAATTTATTTAATTTTTTACTTTATTTGGGGAAAATTATGTTTTTGTTTATTTTTACTTGAAACTTTTGGACTTGAACTTTTGGGGGTCTAATCCTTTACAATACATTCCAATACTTCTGTATTGGAATGCATTGACTATATGAGTAATACTGTGTGTATTACTCATACAGCTTCCGGCCTGTGAGCTCCAGGGGGCTGGATCTCACAGGCTCTTCACCGGAAGGCAGCGCAATGCCTTCCTTAGGCATCGTGCTGCCTTCCATGCCATCGGGTCCCCCCCACAGCCCCATGGGGACCCGATGGCACCGCCGACCACAGCCGCCGCACCAGGTAAAAAGCCGCAAACCGCAGGTCTGAATTGAACTGCAGTTTGCGGCGATCGGCCGACACGGGGGGGTCACGGGACCACCCCGCGAATTTAGCCATGGTGCCTGCTCAATGTTTTGAGCAGGCACTGTGTTCCGATCACCGCCCGACGGGCGGCGGTGATCGGAACTATAGATGACGTACCGGTACGTCATGGGTCCCTAAGGGGTTAATACTGAGGCACACGTATTCTATATATAAAATAAAAGATTAAATGTGAATGTGTCAGCAGTTCAACAAGATGCCCTTTAATACTGAGGCACTGTAATTATATGTCAAGTAATCAACTAAAAGATTAATGAGGATTGTGTCAGAAGATGGTCAAAATGCACCTAGCAATATTTGAGACTGCCCTTTAATACTGAAGCACAGTAATTCTATATATAAACTAACAGATTATCTGGGATTGTGGCAGCAGGTGAACAAGATGCACACAGCGATTACACTCAGCCTGAACTGTCCCTGCAGTCTCCCTACGCTCGGCCCTACAGTGTCTAAAAACATCTCCCTATGATCTCCCTGCACTGTCCTAGCACTCTCCCTATCCAATATTCTACAATTAAAAGCTTTTCATAAACACGCATAAGCACTTGTCACGTCTCTCCCTAAGCTCAACTCAGGGGATGGCTATCTGCTGATTGGCTAGCTGCATACTTTCACTTTGTAATATGTGCAGCAGCCATTTTAGAAAAAAAATCTGAATTATTACCACGAAGCGCGAGGAAATTCGTTTTTGTGGCTCATTAAATTTTGCCCGAACAGCGCATTCAATTCCACTTTGAATGCTTCAATTCACTCAACACTAATGGATAGCATCAACTCTAGCATTGGATGTGCATTTTGCTGAATAGGTTTCCACTAATTTGATTATTTTCTTACAATAATTCTATATTTTCTGTTTATACGTGTTTTAATTGATTGTTTGTGTTCACCATTAATGATTTCTCTGGGGGAAATTAACATCTGATTTAATTGCCATTTACGTAACTCCTGTTTGGAATAATCATCTTCTGGGTCATATTAGCATCCTCCAGGGTTTATTTTTTCTGAGGAATATAAACTGATGTTTGAAACATGATAAGTCACATTCTGTCAGGTTTTATAACATCTGTCATCCGGCACTTCCTCAGACACAAAGTCAAATATGGGTACTGCTTAGCAATTTCAAGAAATAACACATTCTTTGGTCGAATGTATTTTACATGACACAATGAAGAAAGTAATTATTAGGTAGAACCTACCAGAGTTATGTTCACTCTTTTATCTGCATCATGATTCATTAGAAGGAATGAACATGGAAAAGCAAAATGAAGTAAGTTCAAAATAATTATACATATTTTTTTATTTTATTTGTTATCAGGTACCTCCCCTTCCCCTTCCCCCGTCCCTGGCATTCTGGTTGGTCCTGTGCAGGAGGTCTTTCCATTCTTGCCATTCATCATAGTGCTCTGTCCTGATGTGATTATCACTCTTGACTGGATAGGGCCATTGTATAGGCTCTTCTATCTCCAATTTCTTTACTTTTGAAGCACTCAGAAACTTCGACTGACATATTATAGGCTTCCGGTATCTTTCTCTCTTACCATCTACTATAGTAACAAGTGCCACTTACCCCCATAGAAGGCCATTGTAGGCAACCGAACCATGGGTCCTGCACAACAATGTCCTGCATTTTATTTTGAAATAAGTAGTAGCGGAGAGCTACATAGAGTGAGGACCATCAGTAAAACAAACACCCAGATGAAAGTAACGCTTACAAGATGAGGTTGTGCATAAGCCGGCACAACACTGCTGAGACCATACAGGTCTGAATGGGAACAGATGACAACCAGGTGCAGCTCCACTCCACGGAAACAAGGATTCTGATAAAATTTGGATAAAAGGAAGACAAAAGTGAGATTCCAGAACGCTCCTTGGGTTGACTAATTTATTAAAATATACTGCACATATAAAATAAAGTGCAAACAGTGCTACACATTTCGAGGGTGGACCACTCTCTTCTACAGACACAACAGTGCCTGAGGAACAGAGCGGCCAACTCTCGAAACACACAGCATTGTTTGCACTTTATTCTATATGTGTTTTTTTATATAAATTAGTCAACCTGAGGAGCTCTATGTATTTTAATTTAGATGCCACTAATTAAACCCAGAGACCCTATGAGACTCTGTATCTTGTTCAGGTCTAGTGTCATCCATTGGTGGCATGAAGAAATCCACTTGTACTTCACTCAGCAAATAATCAAAGATTCCTTGTCAGTAGGATCTAGAGAACCACAGTATGTGACTAGTACCTAATGTACTGTAGTTACAATGGCTTATTACATTTATGGTTATGGAGACTTTTCATTCATTGACATAGAGAAGAAGTGTTTGTTGCTTTATGTTGGTGTATGGACATGATCAGTCTAACAAATACTCATAACTGAAGGAGAACTCACTAAAAGGGACATAATGCATTTTGAATGAAACGTATATAAGTTATAGATTTATGTTTGATGTGTATAATATTTATGATATAATTTTATTTTGATCACAGGAAGTTTTAGGGAGAAACCAGACAAAGGTTGTAGAATTTATATTATTGGGATTTCAAAATCTTGGTCTCTTCCGTATTCCATTTTTTATTCTTATTGCTTTCCTGTATGCAGCAACCGTGACTGCAAATTTGTCAATAGTCCTATTAATATTGTCACGTTCCAGCAGCAAAATGAACTCTCCTATGTATATCTTTCTTAGTCATCTCTCTCTATCGGATATTTTGATCAGTACAACAGTTGCTCCTAATACATTACAGGTCATTTTGCTGGGTAATACCAGTATGCCAGCTCTTGGTTGCCTTACTCAGTTATATTTCTTTGGGGCCTTCACCATATTAGAATGTTGTCTCCTCACTGTGATGTCTTATGATCGATATTTGGCCATTTGTAGACCATTGAGATACGCGTCTGTTATGAACATTAAATTACTCAATGGTCTTATTACATACTCATGGATGGTGGGGTTCCTGCAGTCATTTATAAGCCACACATTTATCCTGCAACTAGATTTTTGCGGTCCAAATGTAATTGACCATTTCTTCTGTGACATTGCTCCTCTTCTAGAACTTTCTTGCTCTGACAGAACCTGGGTAGAAATTGAAGTTTCTATTGTGGCTTTGTTTGTTGGTCTTTTCCAGATGCTCTTTATCATCATCACTTATATCCTCATATTTTACTCCATTTTTAACATGTCCTCAAAGGCTGGGAAGGAAAAAGCCTTATCCACATGTAGTTCACACCTGGCTGTTGTGTGCACATATTATGGAACACTTATCATACTCTACTTATCTCCAGCGAGAGGATATTCCTTCAGCCTAAACAAGTTGTTATCATTAATTAACACTATGGTGACCCCATTCTTCAATCCCATTATTTATACTATGAGGAATCAGGAGATCATAACGGCCTTCAAAGTCCTCCTATGTTAGATACAAAACATTAGTTAATAAAAATAATACTAAAATAAAGTGAAATACTTTTCCTGTGATAAAAATTACTACTCTAATGGGTTAAGAAGCTGTAATTATTCTGTATCATTTTTACACACAAGATGATGCACAGGTAATCTTGAAGAGGATGCAGCGCTCTCACGAGCACTGCTGCCTTTTCAAACAGCTGAATGGTGGGTGTTCTGTCCCAGCAGAGGTTCTAACTCATTTCTAATTAATTCTGTTAGAGTTCCTGTAGTTTAAGCATTCTTAAACATGTACTGCACTTTGTTTTTCTGTTAATAACGATTATTGTATTGTGGGTGGTGCAAAGCATTATGGGAGTGTAATGCATCCTGGGAAATAGAAGCCCAGTCTCCAGTCATCAAGGACACAAAATCAGAGCAGTCCTTCTGCATATCTTCTTCTTAAATTCCCTTGTGCAAGCCTATCTGATAAGAAATCTACCTCTGTCTCAGGGATATTGTGTTATGCAGTGCTGTTTAGCTAGGTATAAGTATTACCCAGGGAAGTTGTTATTCTGTTTGCTAGACTTGCAGTCTTATGTATAAGCAGCCATTTTGGTCATATGCACAGTGTTAATGTAATGTTATAACGTTCTATGCTTTCTGCTGATACATGTTATGCCTTATACTTATACAAGTTCTTGTATTCTTGTAGTTTTATCACATCAAATACTCCTGTTTTGCAAATAAACAAGTTAGACTACAAAGAACAGTCCTCTTATTTGGAAGACAGGACTTGTTTATGCTGAATGTTAGACTGCACACTGTGTGAACGTGTATGAAGACAGAACAGTGGGGGACCTGGAATCACCCCCACAAAGATCTGATATTACTAATCTAGCCTGGCAATACGTCATCAATAGGTACCTGCTACACAACCTTTTTATCCCTGCATGGGTGTTACATGATAGCTGGAATGGGTGCTCATTTGTCTAGTGATAGCTGCGCTCCTGCTTTATTCCCCCCCAAAAAAGGAGTCTCTAATCCTGGATGTTTAACTCCTTATATTCCATGGCCAAGAGCAACTAAGGGACCTAATTGGCCTGCAAAGGTCTGCACTTAAAATTTTTGAATGAATGGATTCCCCAGTAGCCACTAGAGGCAGCTGCTCCAGCCCTGGAAGAGAGTGCTCCCAGTTTTTGCACTCTCAGATGCCGTGTCCAAGTAGCTATTACTAATGGTGTATATTCATCCAAAATGCATCAGAAGGTGCGTCTCTTGTGTACTATGTGTCATCATCACCTTTAGATTTTATGATTACGTTTTAATAAAGGATTCCAAGCTGTTTTATCAAGTGGCTGGTGAACGCTTTCCTTCATGTTGCCATATTCCTGTGTAACCCCTGCAGAGAAAACAGTTGCTTTAGTGGATCTGCTGTCAATTACAAGCAGGGACTCACAGCAGCAAGCAACCATGGAAAAAGGCTAGAGAAGGAGGAGGAACAGCAGCCATCTTAGAGACAGCAGCATGGCCAGGAGACATAAAGACTGAGATCTCCACAGACAGAAGTGAGCCTTGCTTCTATGCAGACAATACAGGACAGCTCAGACAGCTGAATTAACCCTACAGCCCAGACAGCTCCTGTGTTTCCAGTGACAGGGAGGGGAAGTTGACCAGATTGGCCCCCAGGTGGACAGACAGCATGTATGAGCCAATCAGAGCTGCAGCAGACAGGGAGGTTCCCTAGCAGAACATGCCAAACGTTATTCTTTGTTGGGCTATGAATGAGGGTAGATGGTACTTATAGTGTCTGCCAGAAGAACAATCTTAGGGAGTTAGAGACAGAATTGAATCAAGCTTGTATTCTGCTGCCAGGGAGTGTGAAAGGAAAGGCTAGAATTAGGAAGAAGAATTGCATGTGTGGAATATGCAGGCAGGGAAGGCGTGAGCCGGGGGAGTGAAAAGTGAGGAGCTGAGGCCGTTGTGCCTCCTAACAGAACTGCAGCCGGTGAACACGTCAAAAGCAGCTACCTGCAAGGACATTACTTTAAAAAAATTTCTCCCATTGTAACAGAAAATCCACGGCAGCCAGTAATCCGTACACCAGTAAAGTGCTGACAAGCCAGCAGTCTACCAGAATGATGATTTTAAGAAACGGTACAATCCAGGACTTTGGGTCCTTTTTTGAAATGGAAAACAGCATAATTAATTAATAAAGTATTTTACAAAAATGATTTTGGGGCTACTTAAAGCAATTTAAATGAAAATTGTAACAAAGTTTAGTTAATCTTTAGGGTTTTGAAAACTATCATTTACGTGTCTTACAATACGCAGAGTAGTGGACAAGAGTATCTGTGAGTGATACTAGGCGAAATCTGTGTTGTTTCATCACCACATAAGTTCAAATAAAAAAAAATTGGGTTGATGTTTTGAAAGCCAGCATATTTGTGTCTTACAATACGCAGGGAACCAGACAAAAATATCTGCGAGTGATAACATGAAATATTAGGCATAAAGCTGTGTTGTGTCAACTCCACACAGATCAAATAAAATTTGTTGGAGAGGACAAAATTTTGAAAACCAGCATATACATGTCTTACAATACGTAGGGTAGTGAAGAAAATGTCTGTGAGTGGTAACGAAGCAGAGGCGAAACTCAGGTCGGGCATTTGATGGAGGACTGACTTTTTACTTTTACAAGCTTGTGATCATCTTTTGAGATAGGAGCTAAAATTATAATGGAGACCGCACCTTTTGACTACGTCTAAAAAAAAAAAACACTCCACAATCTTCTATTTGATTGAATCTGTTACTGGCTGAATAAGAGCAGCACAGTTCAAATTTCTTTTTGGACTTGGTGTGAACGAGACCCACTTCAGGCTACTTTCACACTAGCGTTCGGCTGTCCGCTCGTGAGCTCCGTTTGAAGGGGCTCACGAGCGGACCCGAACGCTTCCGTCCAGCCCTGATGCAGTCTGAATGGATGCGGATCCGCTCAGACTGCATCAGTCTGGCGGCGTTCAGCCTCCGCTCCGCTCGCCTCCGCACGGACAGGCGGACAGCTGAACGCTGCTTGCAGCGTTCGGGTGTCCGCCTGGCCGTGCGGAGGCGTGCGGATCCGTCCAGACTTACAATGTAAGTCAATGGGGACGGATCCGTTTGAAGATGCCACAATATGGCTCAATCTTCAAGCGGATCCGTCCCCCATTGACTTTCAATGTAAAAGTCTGGACGGATCCGCTCAGGCTAATTTCACACTTAGCTTTTTTTTGCCAATTTAATGCAGACGGATCCGTTCTGAACGGAGCCTCCGTCTGCATTAATATGATCGGATCCGTTCAGAACGGATCCGATCGAACGCTAGTGTGAAAGTAACCTCACTCGGAACCAGCAGCACTGCCAGTAGGAAGTAATTTGGAACAATTTTTATTTGACAGCATATTTATGTGGTTACTACAAGACACAAGGAACAGCAACAATCTACCTGTGTGTATTAACGAGAAATTGAGCGTCAAGCATCTGTTCTTCATTAACGTGTTTTCAGTTTCCACGCGGTTGTTAAATTTCTATTTTTTAGGGAAATGCTTTCAATTTAATTAAGCAGCAAATATATATATATATATATATATATATATATATGTGTGATTACTGTAGCAATAACCACTGTATGGCAGCAATCTACCTGTATGTATTAAAGGGGTATTCCCATCTTCTTGATCCTAATTTATTAAATTAAATAACCCCCATTAAACTTTTTCGGAAATATATATCACTAGAAAAAACCTACTATTCTCTTTAAAATCATCTAATTCCAATTCATTGTTGATCTGCGCTGCCCATGGATACGGCCACTGCTCGCCGGCCGCATCCATGGGCCGCTCTTGCGCAGATCTTTCCCTGGTGATCTAGTGGCCGGCCTCCATTCTATCCAGGAGCGTGCACGTCACCTGCCGGCCGCACATGCGCTGATCTATTTTCCTTTGAGCCTGAAATAGAGCTGTGCATGCGCGGCTCCAATGCAGCACAAAGGAAGATAGTTTAGCGCATGCGCGGCTGCCTGAACAGTTCATGGGAGGAAGAGACGAGTCCGGACGGCGTTGGAGAGCCAGCGGAGGACCGGGACAGTACTTCAGAAGGGGTGAGTATTTTTTTTTACATGCACCACCAATTCCACCAACGATTGGGGGCTGATAGAGGCACTTGGGGGGCTGATGGAGGCACTTGGGGGGCAGATGGAGGAACTTGGGTGGCTGATGGAGGCATATGGGGGCTATTTGAGTCATGTGGGGTCTGATGGGGCTGTTTAAAGGCTGATGGGGCTGTTTGAGGCTAATGGGGGCTGTTTGAGGCTGATGGGGGCTGTTTGAGGCTGATGGGGGGCTATTTGATTCATATGGGGTCTGATGGGGGCTGTTTGAGACTGATGGGGGGGCTGTTTGAGGCTGATGGGGACTATTTGAGGCATATGGGGGGCTATTTGAGGCATATGGGGTCTGATGGGGCTGTTTGAGGCTGATGGGGGCTGTTTGAGGCTGATGGGGGGCTATTTGAGGCATATGGGGCTGATGGGGGCTATTTGAGGCTGATGGGGGCTGTTTTAGGCATATGGGGCTGTTTGAGGCTGATTGGGGCTATTTGAGGCATATGGGGCTGTTGGGGGCATATGGGGGGCTTTTTGAGGCATATGAGGGTCTGTTTGAGGCATATGGGGGCTGGTGGGGGCTGTTTGAACCTGTTGGGGGGCTATTTGAGGCATATGGGGCTGATGGGGCTGTTTGAGGCATATGGGGGGCTGTTTGAGGCTGATGGGGGCTGTTTGAGGCTGATGGGGGGCTACTTGAGGGATATGGGAACTGATTGAGACTGATGGGGGCTGTTTCAGGCATACGGGGGGCTTTTTGAGGCTTATGGGGGCTGTTTGAGGCATATGGGAGGGCAATTTGAGGCATATGGGGGCTGTTTGAGGCATATGGCGGGCTATTTGAGGCATATGGGGCTATTTGAGGCATATGGGGGCTGTTTGAGGCTGATAGGGGGCTATTTTAGGCATGTGAGGCTGATGGGGGCTGTTTGAGGCTGATGGGTTCTGTTTGAGGCTGATGGGGGGCTGTTTGAGGCTGATTGGGTCTGTTTGAGGCTGATGGGGGCTATTTGAGGTATATAGGGCTGATGGAGGCTGATGGGGGCAGTTTGAGGCATATGGGGGCTTTTTTTAGGCAGATGGGGGCTGTTTGAGGCATATGGGGCTATTTGAGGCATATGGGAGGCTATTTGAGGCATGTGGGGGGCTGTTTCAGGCATGTGGGGGCTGTTTGAGGCATATGGGGGCTGTTTGAGGCTGATGGGGGCTGTTTGAGGCATATGGGGGGCTATTTGAGGCATATGGGGTGCTGCTTGAGACTGATGGGGGCTGTTTGAGGCACATGGGGGGCTATTGGAGGCATATGTGGGGTGATGGAGGCATATGGGGGCTGATGGATGTAGCAGAGCAGAATATTCTGCTGTTCAGCCATAGTTCTAGTGGGGAAGGGAATAGACAGATGTAGCAGAGCTGTATATGTGGCGGGTCAGCATCAATGCTGGTGGAAGAGTGAAACTGATGTAGCAGTGCTGTATATGTGGCGGGTCAGCATCAATGCTGGTGGAAAAGAGAAACTGATGTAGCAGAGCTGTATATGTGGCGGGTCAGCATCAATGCTGGTGGAAAAGAGAACTGATGTAGCAGAGCTGTATATGTGGCGGGTCAGCATCAATGCTGGTGGAAGAGAGAAACAGATGTAGCAGAGCTGAATATGCGGCTGTTCTGACACAGTGCTGGTTGGAGAGATAAACAGACAGATGTAGCAGAGCTGTATATGAAGCTTTTCAGACACAGTGCTAGTGGGGGAGTAGAATAAAGATGTAGCAGCGCTATATAGGAAGCCATTCAGCCAAAGTGATGTTAGGGGACTGGAGAAGACACATGTAGCTGAGCTGTATATGCATCTATAAAGATACATAGTGTAAGGTTTATTCACAACTGGAGTACAGCTATAATGGAAACAAATCTGCATCAGTGCTGGTCGGTGGGGGTTGGTCAAGCTTTTGAGCTAATGTATAATATGGAATTATAGTTTTTTATGCACAGAATGGGTTTGTAAAAGATCAGACTGAGTTTGTGTGTAAAACTGCAGAACAGCCAGGTGTTACTGTACACTGAGCTCACTTCACATGGCTCTCTGATTCCCCAGCAGGGGGAGGGGCCTCACTGCAGGCTGCCAGACTGATGAGTAATACTCTTCACATGAACTAGCACGCAAGGACTGAGTTCTCAGTGTGATGTCATAAAGAGGTGTGGCCGGCCTTCACGCAAACTGCCTAAGCCCGCTCCAGCCTTAGCAGCAGAAAACTAAGAAGTGAATTCTGCTGTAACTGCAGCTCAGGCTGATTTAGCAAGATGGGAATACCCCTTTAAGTTGAAATTTCGTCAAGCCTCAATCGTCCATTTACATACGTTTATTCAGTTTCCACACAGTCACAATTTATTTTTTATTTTTTGGGGGGGGGCGTTCTATCAATTTAATTAAGCAGCATATATATGTGATTGCTGGAGCAGTACCCACGGTGTGGCTGCAATCTCCCTGTGTGTGTTAGGTTGAAATTGAGCTTCATGTCTTAGTCGTCCGTCCGTATATATTTTCAGTTTCAATAGAGTTGTAATTGAAATTTTTGAGGGACTTGTTCAATTTACTTAAACAAGCATATAGGTGATCAACACCAATACACAAGCCAGCACACAAAAGTAAAAAAAAGCCTAAATCTGTTTCCCAATATTCACACTTTTTGAATTTTTTATTTTTCATTGATTGTATTTAAACTAGCAGCATATATACATGATTACTACACCATTAGACAAGGTTGTGAACAACATTATCTGAGAGGCCCAAAAATGTCCAGGCTACGGAAGGGTTCCAAATGATAGACTCAGGGCCAGAATGTGGGCAGTAGCAGCTCCAACTATCTGGCCAGAAGTAATAAGCCCAGTTGTTTTTGCTTGCTTCGGAAATGTGCAACATTACAGTTGAGGAGAAGAAGGAGAAGATTGTGAATTGGAGCCTCTCAGTCACAGCAGGATGAAGGGGAGGTGACTTCAGAGTCTGACACTGTGCCATGGAGCCAGGGGTCACAGCATTCCTCCTGCTCCTACTCCTTGCAGACCGAAAGAAGGCTTTCAGTGGAGTCCTCCCAGTCTTCACTGCCCCTTCCTAGAGGGGGCCTTCCTTTTTTCTAAATAGTGGCAACTAAACCTCACCACACCCTACAGAAGATAGCCAAGAGATTCTCCCTGTTGATGACTTGTGTAAGAGGCCACACCGTTTGGACTGCCTTAAGCAGGTGGTTGAGAGGAGGCTAATAATCCTGTTGATGATAGTGGCAATAGTGGCACCCGTAGCCATGGCATAGGTGGTGGAAACAGCGACAGTGGCAGTTGGAGAAAACACAGAGCAAGGGAAGTGGGCCCGGGAGCCCATCATGATATCTGACAGTCTGATAAAAAGGGAAGGAAGGGAGAGAGAAGCCACACTGGCAAACAGTTGCAGCTATAATACATCAAACAGTAAACATCCCGCTGGCTGTCACCTTGCCGACTCCAACTGGACAAGGTGGTCAGCGACAATAGGCAAAATACCCTAACCACCCTTAACATATGCTCCGTGCATAGGCTTTTAAAAAAATGCACTTGTTTGTGCAACGTGCTGGCAATGTCCAGGAGACTGTCCCTCTTTTCAGCCATTCTGAAGTGGTGAGGAATGCTCTCCTGGACTTGCAGCATCAGAATGATATTCAGCTACACCACCTAATCTGCAACTTTCCAACATGCTGGTGGCCCTGTAACTGTTGGGAACCCACAATGAAAAACTACCATGGGGGAGGAGGAAGAGGAGGTGCTGCCACTTGAGGAGGAGGAAGAGGAGGGGAAAGAGCATGATGATGAAGACGGTTAGACCGGCCATAACACCCAATCGTCTCAGTGGGGGGGGGGGCACTAAGGTGGAAAAAATCGAATCGCGCGTTTCACCTCAGAGGCTTCGTCAGCGGCTTCCTGACGAAGCCGCTGAGGTGAAACGCGCGTTGAGGTCTCGCGCTTAGGGTCCAACATCCTTCCAGTCACCATGTCTTCAGGTACGTCCTGTGTTTAGCCTAGCTCGGCATCCCCCCGGCACTTCCATTACATCCATAGTGGGTCCTAGATTCCTCAGGCCTACCACTGTGATTATTATTTTTTAGGATACTGATAGATCCTTTTATCATCATTAGGCATGTCGCATATGTTTTATGGGATGTGAGAGATAGCCCATGGACACCATGGTATGATATCTTGCATTTGACAGCATACAACCCTTTTGTGGGGGATATTTCTATGCTATGCAGTATCAGTTGTCCCTGTGCCTTTATCCCTCGTTCCTTGAGTGCTACACTATCCTGTGTCTGATTGATACATAGGTTGATAGGTGTATGTTAGGGTGTCTCTGACCCTTTGCTTTCCTGTATACTGTATACCATCCTGTCTTTTCCCCATACTATATATTTTATAATAAATTGATATTTTGATACATTATTTCCACTTGTTTGTTTTAGACCATAGATTTCTAGGAATGCAGACTGGAACAGTGGCCCGAACTTGCACTGCAATGCTCTCTATCTTCTTTCTTGCCCTGCCTCCATTGTCATCTCGGAGAGGGATTTCAGCACTGCGGGGGGAGTGGTGACACATCAAAAAGGACCAAGTTGTCCAGATGCCTTGCTGGCGGTTCCCTATCTTGCCACTGTTGCTTTCTGTCTGCCTATTATCAGGTTCTGTAAGGCTGCTGGTGCCTGCATCATGCTACTAATGCCTCTCAATTGTCAGTTTAGGTGTATTCACTTTCCACACGGTTGAAATGTTAAAAAAGTCGGATTGCAGAGAGTGATAATGAGGAGCCAGAAAATGAATTAGTGTCCTGGTCTCCTGTCTTACATTATGTATATGGTTTACCCTACTGTGTAATGATAGCCAAGGCCCGGTACATTTGAAAAAACTATATATACATTTGCCACTTGCCAACCATCACATTTCCCAAGACACTTTGTTTTTTTATTTTATCCGATATCACCATGTGTATTTAAACACCATCCGCCCCCCATAAGGTACAATTTTTGGAAGCTTTGGAATATGAAAAAGCAGAACAAATGTGCCGGCGGGTTGTGATATTAAACACGCTATATGATAACCCTGTCAAGTGTGCGCTTACCCACAGCTATGTATGTCAGTGTCACTCAGACATCATTTACTATTGCTGTCATTGCTTTCCAGAGCTTGGGAAAGGAAAAAATAAATCATAAAAAATAAATGAAAACAGATAAGTTTTCCTAAAAATACCAACTTTAAGGGCAATTGGAGAAGCTTTTGTTCGGCCCAAATCGATTAAAAAATTCAGCGAACTGGACCCAAAATGAATTTTGATTGGTTTGTTCATCTCTAGTCCAAATCGATTTGGGTCCAAACCAAACTTTTTGAAAAATTTGGCGAGCCGTAACCAAACCAAATCTCGAGTGGTTTCCTCATCTTTAGTGTAGAGGTAATGTTGAGGTAAAGTAATGAAATGTCTATTTGTCCAGTTTCCTTTGTTCGTGTCTGACTATGTGACTCATTTCTTTTAGGTGGATGTGGTTATGCGCTGAACATCTACGTGTAGCTTTGCAGAAGATCTACAATATTGGGCAGTTGGAGTAGATACAGGCTATACATTCATCTAGTTAGGGTTTGGAAGTACCTGTTGGTGTCAGTATGGATTATGTTACACTCATTTGTTTTCGGAACATGACGGAGAGCCGCAATGAAGAGAGATAAAATACTTCTGGACTTTCCTATTGGATATTTGAAAGTATGTGTCACAGAAAGGTGTACAGGAAACAAGACAATGCAAAATGAATGTATGACTCACTGGATCCAAAGCTAAGGAACAAAAGGGAGACCCCTGCATAAGACCTGGCACTCTCCCTGACTGCTCAGCCTATGCGAACACCCCAATGGTGTATGATCGCATATCCTCGTACCTCGACTATATGACACCTGAACACCCTACAATAGTGATGGGACATGACCACCGGCTCCCTACACTAGACACGGAGGGAGTCAGGGTCACCTGGGATCCAGCAAACAGAAAATCACAAATGAATGTACAGCACTTATCTTGCAGAAGACTGGGAAATAGGATCAGCATGCACACACACTCCAGGAAGCTGTATAAACCGCACACTAATGCATTATGGGGAGGAATTTAAAGGGATGCAATCAGTCCAACTACAAGACAGCTGAGAGAGGCTAACGAGATGAGGAACTGAAAACCAAAACAAAGAAAGCTCAAGGAGGAGGTTCTGAAAGGCATCTGTCAGAGTTTCTCAGATGTCTGGTTGTGACAGTATGTTGGTTTGAGTATTGAGGGCTGCAGGTTGTCTGGGTTGCAGATGGTGCAACTTTTAGGCCTCCTCATGTCTTGATTTTTTTGTGAGAGGGAATAGTTTGAGACATGTAGCTCAGAGGGATCTTTTATAGTGTATGTACAAGGATGTTGTAAGGATCCTGGGTCTTATGCCTGGATGAAAAATGGTATAGTCTGAAATGGTGTTCTAGCTGTTTTGGAAGAATAAACTCCAGTAAAAAACCTTACAATCTCCCAACTCTCGCCCTGCCTAAGAGCGGAACTGCCACCCTGACAAGGGTGATCCCACTGTCTTCTTAGCTGTCGCTCTATTAGGTTTGAAAAATTTATCACAAATCCACCAGTCGTGTCCTGTACTGTATTTTAGTCAGTCACTGATACATCAGTGCATAATATTCATATGACATTATACAGACAATGAGTACGACTTTTTGATCACTGTTATTTAATATTTTGGGGGGACAAGATGACAAAAGAATGGTAAATTGTGTGTTTTTCATTTTTTTCCGTTACGGCAGTCATCATACTGGAATTTTTTATTTTTTTATTTTAATAGTTCAGATATTTTTGGACTCAGCGATGCCTAATATGTTAATTTTTTATAGCTTTTTATGTAAAATTGGGAACGGGGTGATTTGAACTTTAACTATATTAAAATATATATACGGTATGGCCAAATTGTGCCCAAAGTGTCAATATTTTGTGTGGCCACCATTATTTTACAGCACTGCCTTAACTCTCTTGGGCATGGAGTTCACCAGAGCTTCACAGGTTGCCAATTAAATCCTCTTTCACTCCTCCATGATGACATCTCAAAGCTGGTTGATGTTAGAGACCTTGCATGCCTTCAACTTCCAGTCGAGGTTGCCCCACAGATGCTCAATAGGGTTTAGGTCTGGCATTCATGGTTCCCTCAATGAACTGTAGCTCCCCACAGCCTGCAGCACTCGTGCAGCCCCAAACCATGACACCGCCACCACCATGCTTGACTGTAGGCAAGACACACTTGTCTTTGTACTCCTCACCTGGTTGCTGCCACACATGCTTGACACCATCTGAACTAAATAAGTTTATCTTGGTATCATCAGACCACAGGACATGGTTCCAGTAATTCATGTCCTTAGTCTGCTTGTCTGTATCAAACTGTGGGCTTTCTTGTGTATCATCTTTAGAAGCGGCTTCCATCTGGAACGACAGCCATGCAGATCAATGTGATGCAGTGTGTGGCATATGGTCTGAGCTCTGACAGCAATGCTGGCAGCACTCATACGTCTATTTTGAAAAGGCAATCTCTGGATATGATGCTGAGCATGTGCACTCAACTTCTTTGGTCGACCATGGCGAGACCTATTTTGAGTGGAACCTGTCTTGTTAAACCTCTATATGATCTTGGCCACCATGCTGCAGCTTATTTTCAGGGTGTTGGCAATCTTCCTATAGCCTAGGCCATTATTATGTAGAATAATCTAAGGGAGGAGTGAAGAGGTCAGATCAATGATGTATCTGCACTCTGGATTACCTGGAATAAATGCAAAAATCAGAAAGGATAATCCTAAAACATAACATTTAATTAGATATGCCAATAAAATCCTAAATGGACTGTGCGAAATGAGATAACAATTAGAGACCACTGTTGCGTGTGGCCCATGATCATCCCAAGATAATACAAATACAAGTTTTAAAGTGCACGGCGGCACTAAGTAACCAGTTGGTCCTACCGGTACCCAGGGAAGGCCATCAGATGCTTCACCATACGATATTGCAGTAGTAATTCATCCTATATGGATATGCGGATAAATCTCAAGGAAGGTAGTATACAGCTGGCAGTCAGAACACATGTGTGCAGGGTCCCTAAAGAATCCCTATAACTGTCTAGCCAGTATGCCCTGTAACTATAAGTATGGTAGCAGCCTGACCACGGGGCACTCGTCCTTATAAGGACGACCCCGTCCGGAACCTGTCCCTAACTCTAAAGGTCTGTGTGTCCCTAAATATGCATGAGCAAAGTCCCTACACGCATGTTTCACTGCCAGGACACAGGGCAGTTCATCAGGGGAGATGATAGAACAAGCAGGTCGATCCTAGATGATGTGCTCAAACCTGCAGACCAGATATGACACTTTCAGTCAAATGATCTTTAGGTACACCAAGATGGTCGGGTCCTATATGGGCTACCTCGTAGGTAAGAGGTGAAGGAATGGTGCAGAGTACAGGTAGGTACAACTGCACATGGGACGCCAACTAACCTGGTGTTCCCTCCTAGTTTAAATATGCCTGGTTCCCGCTGTTGCCGTCAGTGAAATCAACGGCCAATGAGCGCACCTGCCCGCCCGCACGTAAGCGCAGCGCGTGCGTCTACCACAGAAACAGAACGAGGCTTGGAGCGCAGGAAAAGTGCCTTATTTGTTCTGCACTCCTGCGCATGCGCGATTACGCACCAGATATAGCGAGATCGCGGAGGCTATTCAAGACAGCAAAGAGAATCGGAAGCAACTATAGTATCGAATGCTTCCTAATATTCGGTAGTGTGAGGACGATCGGACATTCGAAAATACACCCGAACATTCTGAACCACAATCGGTTCGAATGTTCAAACGAGCAAGAGTTTCTACACCAGGCAACCGACCTTCGGCAGAGGTTTAGGGCTAGGGGCTACCCCGATAAGGTACTGAGAGGGGCCTTCCAGAAAGCAGCCAACACCCCAAGAGAGACACTACTTACTCCAAAGATAAGACAGGAGGGCGATAGAAAGGTGAGGTTCATCACCACCTTTGACGGCTCTGCCCAAGAATCTAGAGAGATTCTGGCACGACACCGGCCTACTTATGGATCCAGACATCCGAGAAGTTCTGCATGAATACCCACAGGTGACGTTCAGAAGAGGCCAAAGCCTCAAGGACTTACCAGTACACAGTCACCTTGCTCCATCGGCTACACCTGATACATGGCTGAACCGTCGGCCTGTTGGATGTTTTAGATGTAGTGGATGTGTGGCCTGTAAGAACATCAATCCAGGAAAAACATTCTACAGTACCAATCTCAAACGTAACTTTAACATTAAAGATTTTATTTCATGCAGAACTGTAGGGGTGATATACAAAATCACATGTATTTGCCAGAAGGAATATATAGGCAAAACGAAGCGTGAGCTACGCAGACGTATAGGAGAACATCTCCTCGATATAGAAAAGCGGCGTGATAACGCCGTGGCCCGCCATGTTTGCGATTTACATCAGGGAAACCCCAAGGTTATCAAGGTCATGGGCATTGAAGCTGTAAGCCCCCCAAAAAGAGGGGGGGATTGGGACAAGATCCTATTACAGCGCGAATCACGGATATTTATTTTAAAAACGGTCGCCCCTAATGGTCTCAACGAGCAGCTAAATTATAGCTGTTTCTTGTAGACGGAGTCGACCGTTTTTCATTAGTCACTCCTCTATTGATAATACCCATCACCTTTCAACAGACAACATGCCACCTGGGACACCTACTTTTGATATGTATTCTTGTTGGATATTTGCTTATAATAATACTGAACTATCAGTCCCTAGGTCGGCAATCAATACTGACCAAGACCCTCCTTGGATACAAATTTATCTTTGGTTATGACCTACTATGACTTGTCTCCCTGTCTATATCATTACACATAAGCTGATTTTACCCAACACTGGATAATTAGCCTTAAATATCTATAAATTCGAACCGATTGTGGTTCAGAATGTTCGGGTGTATTTTTTCGAATGTCCGATCGTCCTCACACTACCGAATATTAGGAAGCATTCGATACTATAGTTGCTTCCGATTCTCTTTGCTGTCTTGAATAGCCTCCGCGATCTCGCGATATCTGGTGCGTAATCGCGCATGCGCAGGAGTGCAGAACAAATCAGGCACTTTTCCTGCGCTCCAAGCCTTGTTCTGTTTCTGTGGTGGACGCACGCGCTGCGCTTACGTGCGGGCGGCAGGTGCGCTCATTGGCCGTTGATTTCACTGACGGCAACAGCGGGAACCAGGCATATTTAAACTAGGAGGGAACACCAGGTTAGTTGGCGTCCCATGTGCAGTTGTACCTACCTGTACTCTGCACCATTCCTTCACCTCTTACCTACGAGGTAGCCCATATAGGACCCGACCATCTTGGTGTACCTAAAGATCATTTGACTGAAAGTGTCATATCTGGTCTGCAGGTTTGAGCACATCATCTAGGATCGACCTGCTTGTTCTATCATCTCCCCTGATGAACTGCCCTGTGTCCTGGCAGTGAAACATGCGTGTAGGGACTTTGCTCATGCATATTTAGGGACACACAGACCTTTAGAGTTAGGGACAGGTTCCGGACGGGGTCGTCCTTATAAGGACGAGTGCCCCGTGGTCAAGCTGCTACCATACTTATAGTTACAGGGCATACTGGCTAGACAGTTATAGGGATTCTTTAGGGACCCTGCACACATGTGTTCTGACTGCCAGCTGTATACTACCTTCCTTGAGATTTATCCGCATATCCATATAGGATGAATTACTACTGCAATATCGTATGGTGAAGCATCTGACGACCTTCCCTGGGTACCGGTAGGACCAACTGGTTACTTAGTGCCGCCGTGCACTTTAAAACTTGTATTTGTATTATCTTGGGATGATCATGGGCCACACGCAACAGTGGTCTCTAATTGTTATCTCATTTCGCACAGTCCATTTAGGATTTTATTGGCATATCTAATTGAATGTTATGTTTTAGGATTATCCTTTCTGATTTTTGAATTTTTATGTAGAGCAAAAATTCTTTTTTTCAGATCCTCAGAGTTCTTTGCCATGAGATGCCATGTTAAACTTCCAGTGACCAGTATGAGAAAGCGTGAGAGTGATAACACCAAATTTAACCCACCTGCTCCCCATTCACACCTGAGACCTTGTAACACTAACGAGTCACATGACACCGTGGAGGTAAAATGGCTGATTGGACACAATTTGGTCATTTTCACTTAGGGGTGTACTCACTTTTGTTGCCAGAGGTTTAGTCATTAATGGCTGTGTGTTGAGTTATTTTAAGGGCACACCCAATTTACACTGTTATACAAGCTGTACTACTGTACATTGTATCAAAGTGTCAGATCTTCAGTGTTCAGTGTGTCCCATGAAAAGTATAATAAAATATTATCAAAAATGTGAGGTGTGTACTCACTTTTGTGAGATAATGTAAGTAATTATTTTTTTTTACTGAGTAACCCCTAAAATTATTAAATGTTCATCTCAGACGCCGTGATCCGTGATGAACCCGGGATCTGAGGGGTTCAATGACAGGGAGAGGCGCAACCCCTGTTCATCACAAAATTAACTTTTTTTGTAAAATTTGGCAAAGCAATCAAATTAAATTTTTGAGAACTTTGCTCATCACTAATAAAAAATTATCCCTTTTCTGCTGTTGAAGCCAGGCAAAGAAGCAGGAGTGGACTGTGGGCTATGATGACCTCAACTAGTCTAAATCCTGAAATGGAGCAGAGAGGCAGGTGGGAGCATGCTTTAAGAACTATCTGTGATCTACAACTATCCTGTTGTCCATTTTCTAAATGCCAGATATTATTCATTACCCTGGTTTGTCTCCCTGTTCATTTTGTAAATAAACCTGTGCTTATTGACTTGACTAATTTACCCAAAAACTCTTTTTGACTTTTCCCTTATGTTTGCTGAACCAGGTGGCTAGCATCAAGTCCAGCATTGGATGTGCATTTTGCTAGACAGGTTACCAGTACTTTCCTAGTTTTCTTATAGCAATTCTTTATTTCATGTTTATATGTATATGTGATAATTGACTGTTTGTTTTCACCATCAATGATATCTCTAGAGGAAATTAACATCTCATTTAATTGGCATTTATGTGAATCATGTTTGGAATAATCATTGTCTGGAGTCTCTTACCAGTCTCCAGGGATTATTTTACGTTAGAATATAAACTGATCTCTGAACACAACACCTCATATTGTAGCAGGTTTTATATCATCTGTCATATATTATCATCTGGTGAATACCTCAGATACAAGGTCAAATATAGTGAGAAATCAGTTTAGCAATTTCAAGAAATTAACTGAGTTTTTGGTGACATTAGTAATACATAACACAGTAAAGAGATGAAATATTAGGTTGAACCTATCAGAGAAAGACAAATTCTCTTCACACTTTTATCGGTGTAATTATTCTGTAGATGGAATGAAAATGGAAAAGCAAAACGATGTGCAAAATAATTAGCCATTATTTATTTCATTCATTATAATGGTCCTCCTCCCTCCCACCCCTTTGGTTGGCCATGCAGAGGTGTTCTCTCCATTCTTGCCATTCATCATAGTGCAATATTCAAATTTGTGATAATTCGCAAATGTTTTGTAGAATATTTGTTGAATATTTGCAAATTTGGAGATTTGTTATATTCAACTTTTTTTTTTTACTCGAAAATCGACAAGGTAATGATTGTGTAATATGCAAATATTACGTGATCAATACAGGCGTGGGTCAAAAACTAATATATAGCACTATAAAAAATAGTGCTATATATTTGTTTTTAGAATATTCATCATTTTTCCATCTGAACACATGATTCCTCCCTGCTTCTTGCTTGCGGGCCAATGACTCATTGGCTCACATGCAAGAAGCAGGGAGGAGTCGTGTTCAGATGGAAAAAAATGACAAATATTCATCATTACGATTATATAGCACTATATTGAATATAGTGCTATATATTAGTTTTTTTGAATATTTGTCATTTTTTTCCATCTGAAGTCAGGATTCCTCCCTGCTTCTTGCATGTGAGCCAATGAGTCATTGGCCCGCAAGCAAGAAGCAGGGAGGAATCATGTGTTCAGGTGGAAAGAATTACTAATATTCGAAAAACAAATATATAGCGCTATATTCTAAATATTCACAAATTCTCGAAGTTGCAATATTCGAGCTAAAAATTAGCTTTTCGAATATTTGCGCTCAACACTAGTGAGTATGCAACTTGACTCCATTGTTTTCAGGATAGGGCCACACTATCCACCTGTCTTCATTATCATTGATAAGGTCATTTAATTTTGAGCACTCTGCAACCTTATTATTATTATTTATTATTAAAGCGCCATTCATTCCATAGCGCTGTACATATGATAAGGGGTGCACATACATAATACAGACAATTGCACTAATCATAAACAAGATGAGTTACAAACTGGTACAGAAGGAGAGAGGGCCCTGCCCGTGAGGGCTTACAATCTACATGGTATGGGAGAAGGACACAGTAGGTGCGGGTGAAGTTGGTCATGGTGGTATAGAGGCAGCAGGGTCACTGGTTGTAGGCTTGTCTGAAGAGGTGGGTTTTCAGGTTTCTTTTGAAGGATTCCACTGTAGGTGAGAGTCTGATATGTTGGGGTAGCGAGTTCCAGAGTATGGGGGATGCACGGGAGAAATCTGGAGGCGATTGTGGGAAGAGGCAATAAGAGGAGAGGAGAGAAGGAGGTCTTGTGAGGATCGGAGAGTGCGTGTGGGGGTGTATCGGGAAAGTAGCTCAGAGATGTAGGGAGGGGACAGGTTATGGACGGCCTTGTATGTGTTTGTTAGTACTTTGAAGTGAATTCGTTGGGCAATGGGGAGCCAGTGAAGGGATTGGCAGAGGGGAGAGGCAGAGGAGTAATAGGGTGAGAGGTGGATTAGTCGGGCAGCAGAGTTGAGGATAGATTGGAGGGGTGCGAGAGTGCTAGATGGAAGGCCACAGAGGAGAATGTTGCAGTAGTCTAGGCGGGAGATAATGAGGGCATGTACAAGCATTTTCGCAGATTCAAAGTTAAGGAAAGCACGGATGCGGGAGATGTTTTTGAGTTGGAGGCGGCAGGTGGTGGAAAGGGCTTGGATGTGCGGTCGGAAGGAAAGGGCAGAATCTAAGGTCACTCCAAGGCAGCGGGCTTTGTTGACTGGGGAGAGTGTGCAGCCATTGATCATGATAGATAGGTCTGTTGGGGGGGGTTGAACAAGATGGGGGAAAGATTATGAATTCTGTCTTATCCATGTTAAGTTTAAGAAAGCGAGAGGCGAAGAAGGATGATATAGAAGATAGACATTGTGGGATTCTTGATAGTAAGGTGGTGATGTCTGGACCAGAGAGGTAGATTTGTGTGTCGTCAGCGTAGGAGTGATACTGAAAGCCATGGGACTCTATGAGCTGTCCCAGGCCAAAAGTGTAGATTGAGAAGAGCAGGGGTCCTAGGACAGAGCCTTGCGGGACACCAACAGAGAGGGAATGAGACGAGGAGGTGGTGCGGGAGTGGGAGACGCTAAACATCCGGTCTGTGAGGTATGATGTGATCCAGGAGAGGGCCAGGTCAGTGATGCCAAGAGATGAGAGAGTTTGCAACAGAAGGGAGTGGTCAACAGTGTCGAAGGCAGAGGACAGGTCAAGGAGAAGGAGGACAGAGTATTGTTTCTTGGTTTTGGCTGTCAGTAGGTCATTGGTGACTTTGGTAAGGGCAGTCTCGGTCGAGTGGTGGGTTCGGAAGCCAGATTGTAGGCGGTCAAAGAGGGAGCAGGAGGAGAGGTGGGAGGACAGTTCTGAATGGACATGTTGTTCAAGTAGCTTTGAGGCATACGGAAGAAGTGATATGGGGCGATAACTGGACAAGGAAGATGGGTCAAGTGAAGGCTTTTTGAGGATGGGTGTAATGGTAGCATGTTTAAAAGCAGAGGGGAAGACACCAGAGTTTAGTGATAGATTGAAGAGATGAGTTAGGGCTGGGATAAACACTGCATTGAGGTTAGGGATGAGGTGGGATGGGATTGGGTCAAGTGCACAGGTGGTCAGATGAGATTTGGAGAGTAGAGTGGAGAGTTTTTCTTCTGTAATGGTGGAGAAGCGGGTTTTGGGGGAGAGGACCGAGCAGTTGTGTAGAGGGTCTGTGGGGACTGTGTAGTAAAGCTTTCTCTGATGTGGACTATCTTTTGTTTGAAATATTTGGCAAAGTCCTCAGCTGAGAAGAGAGGAGAGGGTGGGGGCGCTGGGTGGCGGAGAAGGGAGTTAAAAGTGCTAAAAAGTTGTTTAGGGCTGTGTGACAGGGAAGATATGAGAGATGAGAAGTAGGCCTGTTTTGCATCAGCGAGTGAGGATTTGAATATGAG
Source organism: Bufo gargarizans (assembly GCF_014858855.1). NCBI lineage: Eukaryota > Metazoa > Chordata > Amphibia > Anura > Bufonidae > Bufo > Bufo gargarizans. The sequence continues at coordinate 8,004,845 of NC_058081.1, read as the reverse complement.
AAGGGATTGCTTGTATGCAGTGAAATGATCTTTAGAAGGGGATTTTTTCCATCGCCGCTCAGCAGCCCTGGAAGCTTGTCTGAGTTTTTTGGTCAGGTTGGTGTGCCAGGGTTGTCTGTTGATTTTCCGGATTTTGTTGTGTTTAAGGGGGGCAACAGTGTCCAGAGCTGTACTTATTGTGTTGCTATATAGGGTGGTAGCAGCTTCTGGGTCTTGGAGGCAGCAGATGGTAGAGAGTGGGAGAAGAGAGTCAGAAAGCAAGCGAAAGTCGAGATGTTTGAGGTTCCTGCGGGGGTGTGCTGGTGTGTGGACCGGGGGAGCAGCAGAAGAGACCAGTGAAGAGAAGGTGAGTAGGTTGTGGTCAGATAGGGGGAGAGGCCAATTAGAAAGGTTAGATAGAGAGCAAAAGCAGGTAAAGATCAGATCCAGAGTGTGACCATCTCTGTGGGTGGGAGCTGAAGATAGGCCACTGTGATAGGCCGAAGGAGGAAGAGAGTGACAGGAGTTTAGAGGCGGCCGAGTGGCATGTGTCAATAGGGATGTTGAAGTCACCCATGATGATAGTGGGGATGTCGGCAGAAAGAAAGTGAAGTAGCCAGGTGTTAAAGTGGTCAATAAAGATGGTGGCTGGGCCTGGAGGGCGGTAAATGACTGCTACTTGAAGGTTGGAGGGAGAGTAGATGCGAACAGAGTGTACTTCAAATGAGGTGAGCGTAATGGAGGGTGGCAGTGGAGTTCGGCTGTAGGAGCAGGTGTCTGATAGGAGAAGACCAACTCCTACACCATGTTTGCAGCCGGAGCGGGGGGTGTGAGTGAATTGAAATCCACTGTAAGAGAGTGCAGCAGGGGAGGAGGTGTCTGAGGGTGTCAGCCATGTTTCTGTGAGACCCAGAAAGGAAAGGTTTCGAGAGATAAACAGTTCATGAATGTTACGGACAGAGCGCGCGTTCCATAATGCTCCTGCAAGAGGAACCAAAGGAGCAGGGGTCAGAGGAATGGTAATTAGGTTTAAGGGGTTGCAGAAATTTGTAGAAGGAGATTTGTAGTGGGACATGGAGGTGATAGTGGGGATTTGCTGAGGGGGTCCTGGATTTGGAGAGATATCACCAGCAGTAAGGAGAAGCAGAGAAAGTGTTAATAGATGAGAATAGGAGAGGGCATGAGGTGTCTGTGTGTGTTTGGGAAGGAAGTGTTTTATGTTGGCAAACAGGTTTGTGCAAGCGGTCAGATGAGAAGGTAAGATGGAGGAAGAGATGAATAGTTCCTTGCTGGGTGAATGGATGTGGGGGTATTTCAGGAGGTTGTGGAAAAGTAGGTAGAGTAAGAGGAAAAATCTAAACATTGTTAGCATTGACTATGTCTGTAATTACCTGTGGTCCCCTTCTGGTCCAATTCTGGTATAATTCTCTGTGCACTTAAGAGTTGCACTTGAGAGATGTTGCATTTGGATAGACCAAGGTCTGAAAAGACCTAAGACCTTAGATTTATACCACTCAGTGATCAATCAGGTGTGACCAAGAGGGGAGGGGGCTACATATGTCCTAATCAAGGAGGACCAGATACAGGGGTGAAATAGTCAGTGTAAACAAATACTCAATAAATCCAGCTGGAAAAGAGACATTAATAGTTCAGACAAGACATACCAGGATTTAGAAGGAGAGATGAGAGGGGGTGGACAATATCAGACTGGAAAAGCTGGGTGTAGCAGTAAGGTTCAATGCAACCTTGACTTTCATCTGCTGCTCTGTATGTATATTCAACATTCTAAAAGTTTATGGTACATTACTCTGGTCTCATATACTATAGCAACAAGAGCCACTTACCGCCTTAGAAGGGCATTCTGATCAACAAAACTATAGGTTCTGCACAACGAATTTCAGCTCTTTGTTTTGACGGCCAATGGTGAAATCCAGAAACCCCATGACACTCTGCATCTCATTCAGGTTACTGTCATCCATTGGTGGCATAAAGAGATCCACAAGTTCTTCACTCAGCTAATATTTAAAATTCTGTTCTTTCTTCTCAAAGATTCCTTGTCAGTAGAATCTAGAGAACTAAAGTATACGAGTACCTATTTCAGTTATTTCTGAATGAATACACAATTTTCTGATTTCTGTTTGATACGTATAATATTTATGATTAGGGATGAGCGAACTCGAACTGTATAGTTCGGGTTCGTACCGAATTTTGGGGTGTCCGTGACACGGATCCCGAACCCGGACATTTTCGTAAAAGTCCGGGTTCGGGTTCGGTGTTCGTCGCTTTCTTGGCGCTTTTGTGACGCTTTCTTGGCGCTTTTTGAAAGGCTGCAAAGCAGCCAATCAACAAGCGTCATACTACTTGCCCCAAGAGGCCGTCACAGCCATGCCTACTATTGGCATGGCTGTGATTGGCCAGAGCACCATGTGACCCAGCCTCTATTTAAGCTGGAGTCACATAGCGCCGCCCGTCACTCTGCTCTGATTAGCGTAGGGAGAGGTTGCGGATGCGACAGTAGGGCGAGATTAGGCAGATTAACTCCTCCAAAGGACTTCACTTGATTAATCGATCGATCTGCAGCTGTGCATCATTGAGCTGCTGAAATTCAAATGCTCACTCACTGTTTTTAGGCTGCCCAGACCGTTTGTCAGTCACTTTTTTCTGGGGTGATCGGCGGCCATTTTGTGTCTTGTGCGGTGCTGCGACCAAGTGCATCCAAGCTGCGACCAAGTGCATTTAACCCTCAATGGTGTGGTTGTTTTTTGGCTAAAGCCTACATCAGGGTGAAGCTGTCACACCAAGTGCATTTAACCAGCAATAGTCTGTTCATTTTTTGGCCATATACTAAATCAGGGGCAAGCTGCGCCTGTCACCAAGTGCATTTAACCCTCAATGGTGTGGTTGTTTTTTGGCTAAAGCCTACATCAGGGTGAAGCTGTCACACCAAGTGCATTTAACCAGCAATAGTCTGTTTATTTTTTGGCCATATACTACATCAGGGGCAAGCTGCGCCCGTCACCAAGTGCATTTAACCCTCAGTAGTGTGGTTCGTCAAGCTGTGACACCAAGTGCATTTAACCAGCAATAGTCTGTTCATTTTTTGGCCATATACTACATCAGGGGCAAGCTGCGCCCGTCACCAAGTGCATTTAACCCTCAGTAGTGTGGTTGGTCAAGCTATCACACCAAGTGCATTTAACCAGCAATAGTCTGTTCATTTTTTGGCCATATACTACATCAGGGGCAAGCTGCGCCCGTCACCAAGTGCATTTAACCCTCAGTAGTGTGGTTGGTCAAGCTATCACACCAAGTGCATTTAACCAGCAATAGTCTGTTCATTTTTTGGCCATATACTAAATCAGGGGCAAGCTGTGCCCGTCACCAAGTGCATTTAACCAGCAATAGTCTGTTCATTTTTTGGCCATATACTACATCAGGGGCAAGCTGCGCCCGTCACCAAGTGCATTTAACCCTCAGTAGTGTGGTTGGTCAAGCTATCACACCAAGTGCATTTAACCAGCAATAGTCTGTTCATTTTTTGGCCATATACTAAATCAGGGGCAAGCTGCGCCCGTCACCTAGTGCATTTAACCAGCAATAGTCTGTTCATTTTTTGGCCATATACTACATCAGGGGCAAGCTGCGCCCGTCACCAAGTGCATTTAACCCTCAGTAGTGTGGTTCGTCAAGCTGTGACACCAAGTGCATTTAACCAGCAATAGTCTGTTCATTTTTTGGCCATATACTACATCAGGGGCAAGCTGCGCCCGTCACCAAGTGCATTTAACCAGCAATAGTGTGGTTATTTTTTGGCCATATCCCAGTCTAATTCTGTCACTAAATCCATACCGGTCACCCAGCGCCTAAATACTAGGCCTCAAATTTATATCCCGCTAAATCTCTCGTTACCGCTGTCCTGTTGTGGCTGGGAAAGTTATTTAGTGTCCGTCAAAGCACATTTTTTGTTCTGGGTTGAAGTACAATTCCCAATTTAGCAATTTCATAATTTAGTGGTTCCTGCTATATCAGAGCTATTTGAAATCTATCCCTAAAAGGGTATATAATATTCAAGGTGCACATAGGGTCATTCAGAATAACTTCACACACACGCTACTGTGCATTTCCAAGTCTAATTCTGTCGCTAAATCCATACCGGTCACCCAGCGCCTAAATACTAGGCCTCAAATTTATATCCCGCTAAATCTCTCGTTACCGCTGTCCTGTTGTGGCTGGGAAAGTTATTTAGTGTCCGTCAAAGCACATTTTTTGTTCTGGGTTGAAATACAATTCCCAATTTAGCAATTTCATAATTTAGTGGTTTCTGCTATATCAGAGCTATTTGAAATCTATCCCTAAAAGGGTATATAATATTCAAGGTGCACATAGGGTCATTCAGAATAACTTCACACACACGCTACTGTGCATTTCCAAGTCTAATTCTGTCACTAAATCCATACCGGTCACCCAGCGCCTAAATACTAGGCCTCAAATTTATATCCCGCTAAATCTCTCGTTACCGCTGTCCTGTTGTGGCTGGGAAAGTTATTTAGTGTCCGTCAAAGCACATTTTTTGTTCTGGGTTGAAATACAATTCCCAATTTAGCAATTTCATAATTTAGTGGTTTCTGCTATATCAGAGCTATTTGAAATCTATCCCTAAAAGGGTATATAATATTCAAGGTGCACATAGGGTCATTCAGAATAACTTCACACACACGCTACTGTGCATTTCCAAGTCTAATTCTGTCACTAAATCCATACCGGTCACCCAGCGCCTAAATACTAGGCCTCAAATTTATATCCCGCTAAATCTCTCGTTACCGCTGTCCTGTTGTGGCTGGGAAAGTTATTTAGTGTCCGTCAAAGCACATTTTTTGTTCTGGGTTGAAGTACAATTCCCAATTTAGCAATTTCATAATTTAGTGGTTCCTGCTATATCAGAGCTATTTGAAATCTATCCCTAAAAGGGTATATAATATTCAAGGTGCACATAGGGTCATTCAGAATAACTTCACACACACGCTACTGTGCATTTCCAAGTCTAATTCTGTCAGCTAAATCCATACCGGTCACCCAGCGCCTAAATACTAGGCCTCAAATTTATATCCCGCTAAATCTCTCGTTACCGCTGTCCTGTTGTGGCTGGGAAAGTTATTTAGTGTCCGTCAAAGCACATTTTTTGTTCTGGGTTGAAAGTACAATTCCCAATTTAGCAATTTCATAATTTAGTGGTTCCTGCTATATCAGAGCTATTTGAAATCTATCCCTAAAAGGGTATATAATATTCAAGGTGCACATAGGGTCATTCAGAATAACTTCACACACACGCTACTGTGCATTTCCAAGTCTAATTCTGTCACTAAATCCATACCGGTCACCCAGCGCCTAAATACTAGGCCTCAAATTTATATCCCGCTAAATCTCTCGTTACCGCTGTCCTGTTGTGGCTGGGAAAGTTATTTAGTGTCCGTCAAAGCACATTTTTTGTTCTGGGTTGAAGTACAATTCCCAATTTAGCAATTTCATAATTTAGTGGTTCCTGCTATATCAGAGCTATTTGAAATCTATCCCTAAAAGGGTATATAATATTCAAGGTGCACATAGGGTCATTCAGAATAACTTCACACACACGCTACTGTGCATTTCCAAGTCTAATTCTGTCGCTAAATCCATACCGGTCACCCAGCGCCTAAATACTAGGCCTCAAATTTATATCCCGCTAAATCTCTCGTTACCGCTGTACTGTTGTGGCTGGGAAAGTTATTTAGTGTCCGTCAAAGCACATTTTTTGTTCTGGGTTGAAGTACAATTCCCAATTTAGCAATTTCATAATTTAGTGGTTCCTGCTATATCAGAGCTATTTGAAATCTATCCCTAAAAGGGTATATAATATTCAAGGTGCACATAGGGTCATTCAGAATAACTTCACACACACGCTACTGTGCATTTCCAAGTCTAATTCTGTCACTAAATCCATACCGGTCACCCAGCGCCTAAATACTAGGCCTCAAATTTATATCCCGCTAAATCTCTCGTTACCGCTGTCCTGTTGTGGCTGGGAAAGTTATTTAGTGTCCGTCAAAGCACATTTTTTGTTCTGGGTTGAAATACAATTCCCAATTTAGCAATTTCATAATTTAGTGGTTTCTGCTATATCAGAGCTATTTGAAATCTATCCCTAAAAGGGTATATAATATTCAAGGTGCACATAGGGTCATTCAGAATAACTTCACACACACGCTACTGTGCATTTCCAAGTCTAATTCTGTTAGTAAATCCATACCGGTCACCCAGCGCCTAAATACTAGGCCTCAAATTTATATCCCGCTGAATTTGAATACAATACATTGGGCCAAATAATATTTTTGTTGTTGTGGTGAACCATAACAATGAGAAAAACATCTAGTAAGGGACGCGGACGTGGACATGGTCGTGGTGGTGTTAGTGGACCCTCTGGTGCTGGGAGAGGACGTGGCCGTTCTGCCACATCCACACGTCCTAGTGTACCAACTACCTCAGGTCCCAGTAGCCGCCAGAATTTACAGCGATATATGGTGGGGCCCAATGCCGTTCTAAGGATGGTAAGGCCTGAGCAGGTACAGGCATTAGTCAATTGGGTGGCCGACAGTGGATCCAGCACGTTCACATTATCTCCCACCCAGTCTTCTGCAGAAAGCGCACAGATGGCGCCTGAAAACCAACCCCATCAGTCTGTCACATCACCCCCATGCATACCAGGGAAACTGTCTCAGCCTCAAGTTATGCAGCAGTCTCTTATGCTGTTTGAAGACTCCGCTGGCAGGGTTTCCCAAGGGCATCCACCTAGCCCTTCCCCAGCGGTGAAAGATATAGAATGCACTGACGCACAACCACTTATGTTTCCTGATGATGAGGACATGGGAATACCACCTCAGCATGTCTCTGATGATGACGAAACACAGGTGCCAACTGCTGCGTCTTTCTGCAGTGTGCAGACTGAACAGGAGGTCAGGGATCAAGACTGGGTGGAAGACGATGCAGGGGATGATGAGGTCCTAGACCCCACATGGAATGAAGGTCGTGCCACTGACTTTCACAGTTCGGAGGAAGAGGCAGTGGTGAGACCGAGCCAACAGCGTAGCAAAAGAGGGAGCAGTGGGCAAAAGCAGAACACCCGCCGCCAAGAGACTCCGCCTGCTACTGCCCGCCGCCATCTGGGACCGAGCACCCCAAAGGCAGCTTCAAGGAGTTCCCTGGCATGGCACTTCTTCAAACAATGTGCTGACGACAAGACCCGAGTGGTTTGCACGCTGTGCCATCAGAGCCTTAAGCGAGGCATTAACGTTCTGAACCTGAGCACAACCTGCATGACCAGGCACCTGCATGCAAAGCATGAACTGCAGTGGAGTAAACACCTTAAAACCAAGGAAGTCACTCAGGCTCCCCCTGCTACCTCTTCTGCTGCTGCCGCCTCGGCCTCTTCTGCTGCTGCCGCCTCGGCCTCTTCCTCCGCCTCTGGAGGAACGTTGGCACCTGCCGCCCAGCAAACAGGGGATGTACCACCAACACCACCACCACCACCTCCGTCACCAAGCGTCTCAACCATGTCACACGGCAGCGTTCAGCTCTCCATCTCACAAACATTTGAGAGAAAGCGTAAATTCCCACCTAGCCACCCTCGATCCCTGGCCCTGAATGCCAGCATTTCTAAACTACTGGCCTATGAAATGCTGTCATTTAGGCTGGTGGACACAGACAGCTTCAAACAGCTCATGTCGCTTGCTGTCCCACAGTATGTTGTTCCCAGCCGCCACTACTTCTCCAAGAGAGCCGTGCCTTCCCTGCACAACCAAGTATCCGATAAAATCAAGTGTGCACTGCGCAACGCCATCTGTGGCAAGGTCCACCTAACCACAGATACGTGGACCAGTAAGCACGGCCAGGGACGCTATATCTCCCTAACTGCACACTGGGTAAATGTAGTGGCAGCTGGGCCCCAGGCGGAGAGCTGTTTGGCGCACGTCCTTCCGCCGCCAAGGATCGCAGGGCAACATTCTTTGCCTCCTGTTGCCACCTCCTCCTTCTCGGCTTCCTCCTCCTCTTCTTCCACCTGCTCATCCAGTCAGCCACACACCTTCACCACCAACTTCAGCACAGCCCGGGGTAAACGTCAGCAGGCCATTCTGAAACTCATATGTTTGGGGGACAGGCCCCACACCGCACAGGAGTTGTGGCGGGGTATAGAACAACAGACCGACGAGTGGTTGCTGCCGGTGAGCCTCAAGCCCGGCCTGGTGGTGTGCGATAATGGGCGAAATCTCGTTGCAGCTCTGGGACTAGCCAATTTGACGCACATCCCTTGCTTGGCGCATGTGCTGAATTTGGTGGTGCAGAAGTTCATTCACAACTACCCCGACATGTCAGAGCTGCTGCATAAAGTGCGGGCCGTCTGTTCGCGCTTCCGGCGTTCACATCCTGCTGCTGCTCGCCTGTCTGCGCTACAGCGTAACTTCGGCCTTCCCGCTCACCGCCTCATATGCGACGTGCCCACCAGGTGGAACTCCACCTTGCACATGCTGGACAGACTGTGCGAGCAGCAGCAGGCCATAGTGGAGTTTCAGCTGCAGCACGCACGGGTCAGTCGCACTACAGAACAGCACCACTTCACCACCAATGACTGGGCCTCCATGCGAGACCTGTGTGCCCTGTTGCGCTGTTTCGAGTACTCCACCAACATGGCCAGTGGCGATGACGCCGTTATCAGCGTTACAATACCACTTCTATGTCTCCTTGAGAAAACACTTAGGGCGATGATGCAAGAGGAGGTGGCCCAGGAGGAGGAGGAGGAGGAGGAGGAAGAGGGGTCATTTTTAGCACTTTCAGGCCAGTCTCTTCGAAGTGACTCAGAGGGAGGTTTTTGGCAACAGCAGAGGCCAGGTACAAATGTGGCCAGACAGGGCCCACTACTGGAGGACGAGGAGGACGAGGATGAGGAGGAGGTGGAGGAGGATGAGGATGAAGCATGGTCACAGCGGGGTGGCACCCAACGCAGCTCGGGTCCATCACTGGTGCGTGGCTGGGGGGAAAGGCAGGACGATGACGATACGCCTCCCACAGAGGACAGCTTGTCCTTACCCCTGGGCAGCCTGGCACACATGAGCGACTACATGCTGCAGTGCCTGCGCAACGACAGCAGAGTTGCCCACATTTTAACCTGTGCGGACTACTGGGTTGCCACCCTGCTGGATCCACGCTACAAAGACAATGTGCCCACCTTACTTCCTGCACTGGAGCGTGATAGGAAGATGCGCGAGTACAAGCGCACGTTGGTAGACGCGCTACTGAGAGCATTCCCAAATGTCACAGGGGAACAAGTGGAAGCCCAAGGCCAAGGCAGAGGAGGAGCAAGAGGTCGCCAAGGCAGCTGTGTCAATGCCAGCTCCTTTGAGGGCAGGGTTAGCATGGCAGAGATGTGGAAAACTTTTGTCAACACGCCACAGCTAACTGCACCACCACCTGATACGCAACGTGTTAGCAGGAGGCAACATTTCACTAACATGGTGGAACAGTACGTGTGCACACCCCTCCACGTACTGACTGATGGTTCGGCCCCATTCAACTTCTGGGTCTCTAAATTGTCCACGTGGCCAGAGCTAGCCTTTTATGCCTTGGAGGTGCTGGCCTGCCCGGCGGCCAGCGTTTTGTCTGAACGTGTATTCAGCACGGCAGGGGGCGTCATTACAGACAAACGCAGCCGCCTGTCTACAGCCAATGTGGACAAGCTGACGTTCATAAAAATGAACCAGGCATGGATCCCACAGGATCTGTCCGTCCCTTGTCCAGATTAGACATTAACTACCTCCCCTTAACCATATATTATTGGACTCCAGGGCACTTCCTCATTCAATCCTATTTTTATTTTCATTTTACCATTATATTGCGAGGCTACCCAAAGTTGAATGAACCTCTCCTGTGTCTGGGTGCCGGGGCCTAAATATATGCCAATGGACTGTTCCAATGTTGGGTGACGTGAAGCCTGATTCTCTGCTATGACATGCAGAATGATTCTCTGCTGACATGAAGCCAGATTGTCTGTTACGGGACCTCTCTCCTCTGCCTGTGTGTGTGCTGGGCCTAAATATATGCCAATGGACTGTTGCAGTGGTGGCTGACGTGAAGCCTCATTCTCTGCTATGACATGCAGACTGATTCTCTGCTGACATGAAGCCAGATTCTCTGGTACGAGACCTCCCTCCTCTGCCTGGGTGCTGGGCCTAAATATATGCCAATGGACTGTTGCAGTGGTGGCTGACGTGAAGCCTCATTCTCTGCTATGACATGCAGACTGATTCTCTGCTGACATGAAGCCAGATTCTCTGTTACGGGACCTCCCTCCTCTGCCTGGGTGCTGGGCCTAAATATATGCCAATGGACTGTTGCAGTGGTGGCTGACGTGAAGCCTCATTCTCTGCTATGACATGCAGACTAATTCTCTGCTGACATGAAGACAGATTCTCTGTTACGGGACCTCTCTCCTCTGCCTGTGTGTGTGCTGGGCCTAAATATATGCCAATGGACTGTTGCAGTGGTGGCTGACGTGAAGCCTCATTCTCTGCTATGACATGCAGACTGATTCTCTGCTGACATGAAGACAGATTCTCTGTTACGGGACCTCCTCCTCTGCCTGGGTGCTGGGCCTAAATATATGCCAATGGACTGTTGCAGTGGTGGCTGACGTGAAGCCTCATTCTCTGCTATGACATGCAGACTAATTCTCTGCTGACATGAAGACAGATTCTCTGTTACGGGACCTCTCTCCTCTGCCTGTGTGTGTGCTGGGCCTAAATATATGCCAATGGACTGTTGCAGTGGTGGCTGACGTGAAGCCTCATTCTCTGCTATGACATGCAGACTGATTCTCTGCTGACATGAAGACAGATTCTCTGTTACGGGACCTCCCTCCTCTGCCTGGGTGCTGGGCCTAAATATATGCCAATGGACTGTTGCAGTGGTGGCTGACGTGAAGCCTCATTCTCTGCTATGACATGCAGACTGATTCTCTGCTGACATGAAGCCAGATTCTCTGTTACGGGACCTCCCTCCTCTGCCTGGGTGCTGGGCCTAAATATATGCCAATGGACTGTTGCAGTGGTGGCTGACGTGAAGCCTCATTCTCTGCTATGACATGCAGACTAATTCTCTGCTGACATGAAGACAGATTCTCTGTTACGGGACCTCTCTCCTCTGCCTGTGTGTGTGCTGGGCCTAAATATATGCCAATGGACTGTTGCAGTGGTGGCTGACGTGAAGCCTCATTCTCTGCTATGACATGCAGACTAATTCTCTGCTGACATGAAGACAGATTCTCTGTTACGGGACCTCTCTCCTCTGCCTGTGTGTGCTGGGCCTAAATATATGCCAATGGACTGTTGCAGTGGTGGCTGACGTGAAGCCTCATTCTCTGCTATGACATGCAGACTGATTCTCTGCTGACATGAAGCCAGATTCTCTGTTACGGGACCTCTCTCCTCTGCCTGTGTGTGTGCTGGGCCTAAATATATGCCAATGGACTGTTGCAGTGGTGGCTGACGTGAAGCCTCATTCTCTGCTATGACATGCAGACTAATTCTCTGCTGACATGAAGACAGATTCTCTGTTACGGGACCTCTCTCCTCTGCCTGTGTGTGTGCTGGGCCTAAATATATGCCAATGGACTGTTGCAGTGGTGGCTGACGTGAAGCCTCATTCTCTGCTATGACATGCAGACTGATTCTCTGCTGACATGAAGCCAGATTCTCTGTTACGGGACCTCCCTCCTCTGCCTGGGTGCTGGGCCTAAATATATGCCAATGGACTGTTGCAGTGGTGGCTGACGTGAAGCCTCATTCTCTGCTATGACATGCAGACTGATTCTCTGCTGACATGAAGCCAGATTCTCTGTTACGGGACCTCCCTCCTCTGCCTGGGTGCTGGGCCTAAATATATGCCAATGGACTGTTGCAGTGGTGGCTGACGTGAAGCCTCATTCTCTGCTATGACATGCAGACTAATTCTCTGCTGACATGAAGACAGATTCTCTGTTACGGGACCTCTCTCCTCTGCCTGTGTGTGTGCTGGGCCTAAATATATGCCAATGGACTGTTGCAGTGGTGGCTGACGTGAAGCCTCATTCTCTGCTATGACATGCAGACTAATTCTCTGCTGACATGAAGACAGATTCTCTGTTACGGGACCTCTCTCCTCTGCCTGTGTGCTGGGCCTAAATATATGCCAATGGACTGTTGCAGTGGTGGCTGACGTGAAGCCTCATTCTCTGCTATGACATGCAGACTGATTCTCTGCTGACATGAAGCCAGATTCTCTGTTACGGGACCTCCCTCCTCTGCCTGGGTGCTGGGCCTAAATATATGCCAATGGACTGTTGCAGTGGTGGCTGACGTGAAGCCTCATTCTCTGCTATGACATGCAGACTAATTCTCTGCTGACATGAAGACAGATTCTCTGTTACGGGACCTCTCTCCTCTGCCTGTGTGCTGGGCCTAAATATATGCCAATGGACTGTTGCAGTGGTGGCTGACGTGAAGCCTCATTCTCTGCTATGACATGCAGACTGATTCTCTGCTGACATGAAGCCAGATTCTCTGTTACGGGACCTCCCTCCTCTGCCTGGGTGCTGGGCCTAAATATATGCCAATGGACTGTTGCAGTGGTGGCTGACGTGAAGCCTCATTCTCTGCTATGACATGCAGACTAATTCTCTGCTGACATGAAGCCAGATTCTCTGTTACGGGACCTCTCTCCTCTGCCTGGGTGCTGGGCCTAAATTTATGAAAACGGACTCTTACAGTGGTGGGTGACGTGAAGCCAGATTCTCTGCTATGGGACCTCTCTCCAATTGATTTTGGTTAATTTTTATTTATTTCATTTTTATTTTAATTCATTTCCCTATCCACATTTGTTTGCAGGGGATTTACCTACATGTTGCTGCCTTTTGCAGCCCTCTAGCTCTTTCCTGGGCTGTTTTACAGCCTTTTTAGTGCCGAAAAGTTCGGGTCCCCATTGACTTCAATGGGGTTCGGGTTCGGGACGAAGTTCGGATCGGGTTCGGATCCCGAACCCGAACATTTCCGGGATGTTCGGCCGAACTTCTCGAACCCGAACATCCAGGTGTTCGCTCAACTCTATTTATGATATCATATATTTTTTTTCATTCATAGGAAGAGGCAGTTCTAAGGAGAAACCAGACAAAGGTTGAAGAGTTTATACTATTGGGATTTCAAAATCTTGGCCTCTTTCGCATTCCATTTTTTATTCTCATTGCTTTTCTGTATACAGCAACCATGACTGCAAATTTGACCATCGTCCTTTTAATATCATCACGTTCCAGCAGCAAAATGAACTCTCCTATGTATATCTTTCTTAGTCATCTCTCGCTCTCAGATGTTTTGATAAGCACCAATGTTGCTCCTAAGGCATTACAGGTCATTTTGCTGGGTAACTCCAGCATGCCAGCTCTTGGTTGCTTTACTCAATTATATTTCTTTGGGGCCTCTACCATATTAGAATGTTGTCTCCTCACTGTGATGTCTTATGATCGATATTTGGCCATTTGTAGACCATTGAGATACACGTCTGTTATGAACATTAACCTTCTTAATGCTCTTATTACATACTCATGGATGGTGGGGTTCCTGCAGTCACTTTTTACCTGCACGCTTATCTTACAACTAGATTTTTGTGGACCAAATATCATTGATCATTTCTACTGTGATGTTGCTCCTCTCCTAGAAATTTCTTGCTCTAACAGAACCTGGGTAGAAATTATAGTTTCTATTGGGACTATGTTTGTTGGTGTTTTCCAGTTGACATTTATCATGATCACTTATATTCTCATATTTTACTCCATTTTTCACATGTCCTCAAAGGCTGGGAAGGAAAAGGCCCTCTCCACTTGCAGTTCACACCTGGCTGTTGTGTGTACATTTTAGGGAACACTCATCGTATTGTACTTCTCTCCAGCGAGAGGATATTCCTTCAGCTTAAACAAGGTGTTATCTTTAATTAACACTATGGTGACCCCATTCTTCAATCCTATTATTTATACTATGAGGAATCAGGAGATCAGAATGGCCCTTAAAGTCCTCCTATATTGCAAAAACATTAGTTCATAAGTAGGGATGAGCAAACCCGATGAGAGAACCTGTGGCAATCAACAAGTGCTTACGCTTTGGGCACTTGGAAGCCATCACAGTCATGTCTAGTATTGACATGGCTGCGATTGGCTGGCGCAGCACGTGACCCTACATGTATAAATGCCGGATCATGTGTTTCTATACTATTCTGCTCTTACCAGTGTAAGCACAGGACGCTGCTGCACTGAGGGACAGTGTTAGGGTTCTATTTTTTTTTAATGCCTCTATAGGTGACCTGTAGGTATTTCTGGTCGGTGCAATACATCTCCTTTTAACCAGTGACACAGAAATACAATAATTAATCGGGCTGTTCAGTCTGTGGGTGACCTAAAGCCATTTTTGGGGTTCAATACTCTGCATTTTCATCCCTCTTACTGTTATAGGAGAGTTAATCAGTCTGTTAATATTGTTGAGCGCCAATATTCGAATTATGAATATTTATCGTGAATATCGCAACTTTGAGAATTCACAAATATTTTGAATATAGTGCTATATATTTGCTTTTCAAATATTCGTCTTTTTTTGTACTTGGCAATGTAATGATCACGTAATATGCAAATATTACGCAATCAATACAGGCGTGGGTCGAAAAGGAGTATATAGCACTATAGAGTATACTGCTATATATTCATTTTGTAGAATATTTTGTCATTTTTTTCCATCTGAAGTCATGATTTGTCCCTGCTTTATTTGCTTGAGGAATATAACTGAGTAAAGCAACCAAGAACTTGGTCTTTCCAAATGCAACATCTCTCAAGTGCAAGTATTAAGTGCACAGACTGAATTATACCAGAATTGGACCAGAAGGGGACCACAGGTAACTACAGACATAGTCAATGCGAACAATGTTTCGATTTTTCCTCTTACTCTTCCTACTTCTCCACAACCTCCTGAAATACCCCCACATCCATTCACCCAGCAAGGAACTATTCATCTCTTCCTACATACTTACCTTCTCATCTGACCGCTTGCACAAACCAGTTTGCCTACATAAAACACTTCCTTCCCAAACACACACATACACCTCATACCTCTTATTCTCATCTACTAACACTTTCTCTGCTTCTCCTTACTGATGGTGATATCTCTCCAAATCCAGGACCCCCTCAGCAAATCCCCACTATAACCTCCATGTCCCACTACAAATCTCCTTCTACAAATTTCTGCAACCCCTTAAACCTAATAACCATTCCTCTGACCCCTGCTCCTTTGGTTCCTCTTGCAGGAGCATTATGGATCGCACGCTCTGTCTGTAACAAACTATCGTACATTCATGACCTTTTCATCTCTCAAAACCTTTCCTTTCTGGGTCTCACAGAAACATGGCTGACACCCTCAGACACCTCTTCCCCTGCTACACTCTCTTATAGTGGATTTCAATTCACTCACACCCCCCGCTCCGGCTGCAAACATGGTGGAGGAGTTGGTCTTCTCCTATCAAACACCTGCTCCTACAGCCCAACTCCACTACCACCCTCCATTACGCTCACCTCATTTGAATAACACTCGGTGCGCATCTACTCTCCCTCCAACCTTCAAGTAGCCGTCATTTACCGACCTCCAGGCCCAGCCACCATCTTTCTTGACCACTTGGCTACTACACTTTCTGCCGACATCCCCACTATCATCATGGGTGACTTCAACATCCCTATTGACACATGCCACTCGGCCACCTCTAAACTCCTGTCACTCTTTTCCTCCTTCGGCCTATCACAGTGGTCTTCAGCTCCCACCCACAGAGATGGTCACACTCTAGATCTGATCTTTACCCGCCTCTGCTCCCTATCTAACCTTTCTAATTCGCCTCTCCACCTATCCGACCACAACCTACTCACCTTCTCTTCACTGGTCTCTTCTGCAGCTCCCCCGGTCCACACACTAGCACACCCTGCAGAAACCTTAATCATCTCGACTTTCACTTGCTTTCTGACTCTCTTCTCCCACTCTCTACCATCTGTTCCCTCCAAGACCCAGAAGCTGCTACCACCCTATATAACACCACAATAAGTACACCTCTGGACACTGTTGCCCCCCTCACACACAACAAAACCCGAAAAATCAACAGACAACCCTGGCACACCAACCTAACCCAAAAAACTCAGACAAGCTTCCAGGGCTGCTGAGCGGCGATGGAAGAAATCCCATTCTAAAGATCATTTAACCGCATACAAGCAATCCCTTCTCATATTCAAATCCTCACTCGCTGATGCAAAGCAGGCCTACTTCTCATCTCTCATATCTTCCCTGTCACACAGCCCTAAACAACTTTTTAGCACTTTTAACTCCCTTCTCCGTCCCCCAGCGCCCCCACCCTCTCCTCTCTTCTCAGCTGAGGACTTTGCCAAATATTTCAAACAAAAGATAGTGAACATCAGAGAAAGCTTTACTACACAGTCCCCACAGACCCTCTACACAACTGCTCAGTCCTCTTTTCCCCAAACCCTCTTCTCCACCATTACAGAAGAAAAACTCTCTACTCTACTCTCCAAATCTCATCTGACCACCTGTGCACTTGACCCAATCCCATCCCACCTCATCCCTAACCTCACCACAGTGTTTATCCCAGCCCTAACTCATCTCTTCAACCTATCACTAAACTCTGGTGTCTTCCCCTCTGCTTTTAAACATGCTACCATTACACTCATCCTCAAAAAGTCTTCACTTGACCCATCTTCCTTGTCCAGTTATCACCCCATATCTCCATTCAGAACTTTCCTCCCATCTCTCCTCCTGCTCCCTCTTTGACCGCCCACAATATGGCTTCCGACCCCACCACTCGACCGAGACTGCCCTTACCAAAGTCACCAATGACCTACTGACAGCCAATTCCAAGAAACAATACTCTGTCCTCCTTCTCCTTGACATGCCCTCTGCCTTCCACACTGTTGACCACTCCCTTGTGTTGCAAACTCTCTCATCTCTTGGCATCACTGACCTAGCTCTCTCCTGGATCACATCATACCTCACAGACCGGACGTTTAGCGTCTCCCACTCCCGCACCACCTCCTCGTCTCATTCCCTCTCTGTTGGTGTCCCGCAAGGCTCTGTCCTAGTACCCCTGCTCTTCTCTATCTACTCTTTTGGCTTGGGACAGCTCATAGAGTCTCATGGCTTTCAGTATCACTCCTACGCTGACGACACACAAATCTACCTCTCTGGCCCAGACATCACCACCTTACTATCAAGAATCCCACAATGTCTATCTTCTATATCATCCTTCTTCGCCTCTCGCTTTCTAAAACTTAACATGGATAAGACAGAATTCATAATCTTTCCCCCAACTTGTTGAACCCCCCCAACAGACCTATCTATCATGATCAATGGCTGCACACTCTCCTCAGTCAACAAAGCCCGCTGCCTTGGAGTGACCTTGGATTCTGCCCTTTCCTTCCGACCGCACATCCAAGCCCTTTCCACCACCTGCCGCCTCCAACTCAAAAACATCTCCCGCATCCGTGCTTTCCTTAACTTTGAATCTGCGAAAATGCTTGTACATGCCCTCATTATCTCCCGCCTGGACTACTGCAACATTCTCCTCTGTGGCCTTCCATCTAGCACTCTCGCACCCCTCCAATCTATCCTCAACTCTGCTGCCCGACTAATCCACCTCTCACCTTATTACACCTCTTCCTCTCCGCTCTGCCAATCCCTTCACTGGCTCCCCATTGCCCAACAAATTCACTTCAAAGTACTAACAAATACATACAAGGCGTCCATAACCTGTCCCCTCCCTACATCTCTGAGCTACTTTCCCGATACACCCCCGCACGTACTCTCCGATCCTCACAATATCTCCTTCTCTCCTGTCCTCTTATTGCCTCTTCCCACAATCGACTCCAAGATTTCTCCCGTGCATCCCCCATTCTCTGGAACTCGCTACCCCAACATATCAGACTCTCTCCTACAGTGGAATCCTTCAAAAGAAACCTGAAAACCCACCTCTTCAGACAAGCCTACAACCAGTGACCCTGCTGCCTCTTTCCTGCCATGATCAACTTAACCCGCACCTACTGTGTCCTTGTCCCATACCATGTAGATTGTAAGCCCTCACGAGCAGGGCCCTCTCTCCTTCTGTACCAGTTTGTAACTCATCTTGTTTATGATTAGTGCAATTGTCTGTATTATATATGTGCACCCCTTATCAGCGCTATGGAATGAATGGCGCTTTAATAATAAATAAATAAAAAAAGATGAATATTTGAAAAGCGAATATATAGCACTATATTCAAAATATTAGCAAATTCTCAATATTGCGATATTCACGATAAATATTCGTAATTCGAATATTCGCTCTCAACACTATTAACAGAATATTCGAATTTGCAAATATTCGACGGATATTCTACAAAATATTCGAGAAATATCGGGAATTTGAATATAACCCCTGCCGCTCGTCACTATCTGTTAATTGTGGCGGTGAAATACATTTTTGGGGAGGGATACACCTCATCTGCATCCGAGACACAGAAATACAATAGTTAATCTTTCTGTTAATTCTGTCGGTAACCTATAATATTTTTTTGGGTGTAAAACTCTTCATTTGCACCCGTGACACAGAAATACAATTGGGGCTGCGTGCTGGTGGCCTCACCCAGCCATTGCTATACTCCATCGCACTTTGTGTGCTCTCTTTGCTAGTCCCCAATGTTTTGGGGCCTCCACGAACCAAAAAACAAACAAACAAAAAAAATAAATAATAATAATAATAATAAAAAAAAAAGTTGGCTTCCTTCTCCGCCTCTTTCACATACACCACTATGTGCACCTCCTCCTCCTCCTCTCAGACCTCCTTCCTGGCTCAAGATTATTTTGTCTTACATTGGCAGAGTAAAGAAATATATTGTCCACACCCCCAAAAATGGCTAAAGGTCACACGCAGAATTGACAGACACATAAAAAATAAAAAAAATGAAACAGTGTTGGCTTCCTCCCCACCTCCTCCCCCTCTTCCACCTACACCACCATGTCCACAGCCTCCTCAACTTCCTACGCCACGCGGACCTCGGCCTCCTGGTTCAAGATTAATATTTTTCATTTTTATGTATTTTATTTTATGTCTTTTCCCTATCCACATTTGTTTGCAGGGCTAGTGATCTACTCTTACGCCCCACTTTGGAGCCTTTTGCAGCCCTCTAACCCTTCTATGACTTTTTTACAGCCATTTTTCAGCCCTAAAGTTCAACGGGATTCCGTGTTCAGGGTCAAGTTCGGGAGCCGAACCAAACTTTGAAAACAAAGTTTGTCCGAACCCGTCGATCCCGTACATCCACCGTTTCATTCAATACTTTTCTGTGATAAAATATACTACACATTGTAATTGATTATGATACATACAGTTTTTCAGTGTAAAGGTCCATTTACATGGAACGATGTACAAACAGATTGCTTCCATCCCGAAAATCGGATGATCACTAGCGGAGGAGACCAGTGCATCTATCTCCTCCATTATCTACAGAATATGCGGGGGAGTGTTCTTTAATGCCATCACTCTTCTCTATGCAGACTAGTTGTTTCCCGGCAGCAGATTGGGTTTACACATCACGATCTGCTGTTGTGAAACAAGGATTTTTCTTGCTGCACTAACGATCCAATTACCGGATTAATAAATGTTTTGTTCATTCATTGGGTAATCGGCAGTACACTGCCAGATCGTCGCTAACAAGCGTTACTATGAATGCTCGTAAGCGATGATCTTTTCAATTTTAGGCCCTTATAAAGGGCCCTTAGGTCTAAAACTATTGTTGAGCGAATCAAAGCATCCAAAGTGCAATTTGATCTGGAGTTTAGGTGAAAAAAAATTGCCACAAATCAAAATTTCCTAGTACTTAGTGGTAATAAATCATTTTTTATATAAATTATCTAAAATAGCTACTGCACATGTTACAAAATGAAACTAGGAAGCCTGAGAATGTGATATGACCCACAATCCTGTGCAGCCAGCCAATTTGCAGATAGCCATCCCCTGTGATGTCACATTTCTATAAAAGCCTCATCCCGTGCGGTCTCCACCATTTCAATGTAAGGTGAGCATAGAGTAATACGTAAAACAAAAACAGGCACTCACCAACTGGTATGTCTATAGTAGAATATTTATATAGTAGAATGTATAATAAAATATCACATAAAAGTTATAAAACATATAATAAAATATATAATGGTGTGAATACACTGAGCTATAGTTGACAAAATACTGTTGGGGTTCAAAAAATTGCTTACATCAATATAAATGAATTAAATAAATTGTGATAATAATAATAATGAAGAAAATAAAGTGAATGTTCATAGAAGTGAATAAAGTGAAACATATGATAACTGTGTCCATATAAAGTTGTTGTATCAACTTAATGATTTCCCTACATGAATTCAGTCCAGTATATAGTAACACTGCTGTAGCAGAGTGAAGACACAAATGTATCAGCACACAGAGTCCGCACTCCAAGTTCAAGGATATAGGTAGTAATCGGGTTTTTGGAATGGGGAGTCCCCCTCACTGTAAACCCTCTTACCTTGCCTTTCAGAATGCTTGTCGCTGTGTAATTTCTGCTGCCGATGAAGTTGAGTCCTTTGTAGCACTCGATATGAGATCTGCTGTTTTAGAAATTTAAATTTCCCGCTTGTTGCTCTCCGGTCTCGGCGTCCCACGTGATGTCAGTGCGTGTCACCTTCCAGGAAGCAGCATGCAGGGATCGCGTAATCTCGCGATAGTTTGGATCAGCTCCTCTTTTGCTGGTATCCAGAGACTTGTATTAGCTGACAGGTTTGCCGATAAGCATTCTGAAAGGCAAGGTAAGAGGGTTTACAGTGAGGGGGACGCCCCATTCCAAAAACCTGATTACTATCTATATCCTTGTACTTGGAGTGCGGACTCTGTGTGCTGATACATTTGTGTCTTCACTCTGCTACAGCAGTGTTACCATATACTGGACTGAACTTCATGTAGGGAAATCAACAACAACTTTATATGGACACAGTTATCATATGTTTCACTTTATTCACTTCTATGAACATTCACTTTATTTTCTTCACATATTATTATCACAATTTATTTAATTCATTTTTTGAACCCCAACAGTATTTTGTCAACTATAGCTCAGTGTATTCACACCATTATATATTTTATTATATGTTTTATAACTTTTATGTGATATTTTATTATACATTCTACTATATAAATATTCTACTATAGACATACCAGTTGGTGAGTGCCTTTTGTGTGTTTTTGTTTTATGTTATATTACGCAATTGCAATATATTGTTCTATTGGATGATCAGGTGAAACATCCTAAAAGCAGAGCACCTTGACCACACTAACAGACACGGGTGAGCCACGATATATCTGTGTTTTATAGAGTAATACGTGACAATCGCTTATGAGCTAGCAAAAGTGTTGCAGAAAGCTATTAATAGAAGAATAATAGATAGGGAGAGTGCAGGCACAGTGTAGAGACAGTGTAGGGAGATTGTAGGTAGACTTTTTAGACACTGTAGGGTGAGCATAGGGAGACTGTAGGGACAGTGCAGGTTGAGTGTAATCACCCTGTGCATCTTGTTTACCTGCTTCCACATTCCCAGCTAATTTGTTAGCGTATACATAGAATTACTGTGCCTCATGATTAAAGGGCTGTGTAATATATCGTCATGTGCATCTTGTTCAACTGCTGCCACATTCTGCAGTAGGAAAGAAAATGAAGTAGATAAACGTGGTGCTGTGAAAGTCAATGTTAAGGGTGTGGGGCACTGTGAAGGTCACCATTAATGGGATGGGGTGCTGTAAAGGTCACTGTTAAGGGGGTAGGGTCTTATGGAGGTCATTGTTAAGTGGGTGGAGTTCTGTGAAGGTCACAATTAAGAGGAAAGGGTGTTGTGTTGTGTAGGTCACTGTTTAAGGGATGGGGTGTTGTGGAGGTCACTGTTAATGGGGTGAGGTGCTATGTAGGTCACTGTCAAGGGGGTGGGGTGCTGTTGAAATCTCAGGCTCCTCCTGCTCCCTCTTCTGCTGCAGTCTCAGCCTCTTCCTTCCTCTCTGGAGTGACAGCGACACCTGCCACCCCTTAAACAGAAAATGTGGCAGCACCATCACTAAGCATACCACACTGTCCCATGGAAGCGTTCAGCTGTCCATACCCCAAACACTGGAGAGAAGTAGGAAGTACCCCCCTACTCACCAGCGATCCCTGGCCCTGAATGCCAGCATTTCAAAAATTCCTGGCCTTTAAAATGCTGTCATTCCGTCTGGTGGAGACAGAGACTTTTAAAAACATTATTGCAGTGGCTGTCCCACAGTATGTGATTCCGCCAAGTGGCGGACAAAATCAGGTGTGCACTGCGCAACGCCATCTGTGGCAAGGTCCACATAACAACCAATACGTGGACCAGTAAGCACGGGCACGTTATATCTCCCTAACAGCACACTGGGTAAATGCAGTGGCGGCTGTGACTGAGGCGGACAGCAGTTTGGAGCATGTCCTTCCGCCACCGAGGATTGCAGGACATTTCTCATTGCCTTTGGTTTCCTCCTACTCTGCTTCCTCCTCTACCGCCTCCTCATCCGGTCAATGTAACACCTTCACCACCAACTTCAGCACAGCCAGGGGGAAACGACAGCAGGCTGTTTTGAAACTCATCTGTTTAAGAGGGGGAAAAAAACACCGCGCAGGAGCTGTGGACGGGCATGGAACAACAGACCGATGAGTGCTTGGTGCCACTGAGCCTCAAGTCCGGCCCGGTGGTGTGCGATAACAGGCAAAATCTCGTAGCAGCTCTGGGCCTAGCCAGTTTGATGCACATCCCTTGCCTGGCGCATGTGCTGAATTTGCTGGTGCACAGTTTCCTGAAAAATTACCCCCATATGTCAGAGCTGCTGCAGAAAGTGCAGGCCATCTGTGCGCACTTTTGGCGTTCTCACCCTGCTGCTGCTCGCCTGTCTGCTCTGCAGCGTAACTTTGGCCTTCCCGCTCACCACCTCATATGAGATGCACCCACACGGTGGAACTCCACCTTGCACATACTGGAGAGACTGTGCAAGCAGCAGGTGATAGTGGAGTTTTAGCAGCAGCATGCACGGGTGATTCTCTCTGTGGAACAGCACCACTTCACCACAAACGAGTGGGCCTTCATGCAGGATGTGTGCGCAGTGTTGCGCTGTTTCGAATACTCCACCAACATGGCCAGTGCAAATGACGCCGTCCTCATCGTTACTATCCCACTTCTATGTCTCCCTGAAAAAACACTTCGGGCAATGATGGAAGAGGATGTGGCACAAGAGGAAGAAGAGGAGGAAGAGGAGGAAGAGGGATAATTTCCATGATTATCAGGCCAGTCAATTACATGTGGCTCAGAGGGTGGGTTCCTGCACCAACAGAGGACAGGTACACAACTGTCCAGCCAGGACACAGTTCTGGAGGATGAGTAGGAGGAGGATGATGAGGAGGAGGAACCATTTTTACAGCCGCGTGGCAAGCAAAGCAGCTCATGGGCATCACTGGAACATGGCTGGGGGGATACAGAGGACACAGACGATACACCTCCCACAGAAGACAGCTTGTCGTTGCCTCTGGGCAGCCTGGCCCACATGAAAGACTACATGCTGCAGTGCCTGTGCAGCGATCACCGAGTTCCCCACATTCTAACCAGTGCTGATTACTGGATGGCCACCCTGCTGGATCCCTGCTACAAGGACAACGTGCCGTCCTTAATTCCGTCACTTGAGCGTAATCGGAAGATGCGCAAGTACAAGCAAACGCTGGTAAACGAGCTGCTGATGGCATTCCCACCTGACAGCGGGGGCTCAGTGGAAGCAGAAGGAGAAGGCAGAGGATAAGGAAGATGTCACCAATGCAGCTGGGGCATCACCAGCACCTCAGAAGGGAGGGTTAGAATGGGCGAAATGTGCAAAAGCTCTGTCAGCACGCGACAACAACCGGCACCACCAGCTGATTCGGAACGTCTTAGCAGGATGAAGCGTTTCAGCAACATGATGGAACAGTACATGTGCACACGCCTACACGTACTAACTGATGGGTCTGCCCCATTCAACTTCTGTGTTTCCAAATTGGGCACATGGCCTGAGCTTGTCCTGTACACCTTGGAGGTGCTGGCCTGCCCTGCAGCCAGTGTATTGTCCAAATATGTGTTTATCACAGCAGGAGACGTTATTACAGACAAGCTCAGCCGCCTGTCCACAGCCAATGTTGACAAGCTCACGTTCATTAAAATGATCCAGGCATGGTTCCCACTGGACTTGTCCATACCTTGTGCTGAATACACAAGTATACCGGCCGCACCCAGCCATTGTTATACTCAGGCATACTTTCTCTTTGCGTTCTCTTTTACATTTCCCAATGTTTTGGGGCCTTCCCAAATTTATAAAAATTAAATAAATAAATAAAGGGAAAAAAAACTGTCTTTGCTATCTCCTCCTCCACCGCCTCTTCCACCTACACCACCACGTCTACTGCCCTCTAGCCCTTACTATGACTATTTTACAGCCATTTTAGCGCACCAAAGTTCAGGTCCCTATTGACTTCAATGGGGTTCGGGTCCAAGTTTGGGTCAAGTTCAGGTCCCGAACCCAAACTTTGACCCGAAGTTCGACTGATCCCGGTGAACCCAAACACCCACAGGTCCGCTCATTCATCTGGTTGGCTTGTTAGGAACATATTTTCAGTTGTAGAGTCTCTGTTCGCTCACAGTTAGAGTAACCCCCAGCCTGGCAAGGATTTTACCAGTAAGTCTGGCACCCTTCCTACCAGGCAAACTACAAGAGCCTTACTTAGAACTGAATGCAAAGGCTAGTTTCACATTAGTGCTATAAATCCGACAGGCTTTTCAAGAGGAAATACTGCCACAACTGAAACTAGCCTTAGCATACCACATCCTCACTTCTAAGTCAGGGTTTTATAGTTCCCCTGGCAGGAAGGGTGTCAGCCAGCACTTCTGCCCACTCACCCTCAGGAAGACTCTCTGTCTCTTTGCATTCCTTTCAAAGGTACCCAGACAGGCCCAGACTGGTCCACAGGGATACAGGTAAATCACCTGGTGGGACCCTGAGCAAGGTGTGCCCTTAGTCTCCCACCCCCTGCACAAGTAGCACATAACACAGTAGACTTACCGCACTACATACATACAGTACAGACCAAAAGTTTGGACACACCTTCTCATTCAAAGAGTTTTCTTTATTTTCATGACTATGAAAATTGTTGATTCACACTGAAGGCATCAAAACTATGAATTAACACATGTTAAAAAGTGTGAAACAACTGAAAATATGTCATATTCTAGGTTCTTCAAAGTAGCCACCTTTTGCTTTGATTACTGCTTTGCACACTCTTGGCATTCTCTTGATATGAGTCAAGAGGTAGTCACCTGAAATGGTCTTCCAACAGTCTTGAAGGAGTTCCCAGAGATGCTTAGCACTTGTTAGCCCTTTTGACTTCATTTTGCGGTCCAGCTCACCCCAAACCATCTCGATTGGGTTCAGGTCCGGTGACTGTGGAGGCCAGGTCATCTGGCGCAGCACCCCATCACTCTCCTTCATGGTCAAATAGCCCTTACACAGCCTGGAAGTGTGTTTGGGGTCATTGTCCTGTTGAAAAATAAATGATGGTCCAACCAAAAGCAAACCGGATGGAATAGCATGCCGCTGCAAGATGCTGTGGTAGCCATGCTGGTTCAGTATGCCTTAAATTTTTAATAAATCCCCAACAGTGTCACCAGCAAAGCACCCCCACACCATCACACCTCCTCCTCCATGCTTCATGGTGGGAACCCGGCATGTAGAGTCCATCCGTTCACCTTTTCTGCATCGCACAAAGACACAGTGGTTGGAACCAAAGATCTCAAATTTGGACTCATCAGACCAAAGCACAGATTTCCACTGGTCTAATGTCCATTCCTTGTGTTCTTTAGCCCAAACAAGTCTCTTCTGCTTGTTGCCTGTCCTTAGCAGTGGTTTCCTAGCAGATATTCTACCATGAAGGCCTGATTCACACAGTCTCCTCTTAACAGTTCTTCTAGAGATGTGTCTGCTGCTAGAACTCTGTGTGGAATTGACCTGGTCTCTAATCTGAGCTGCTGTTAACCTGCGATTTCTTTGGCTGGTGACTCGGATGAACTTATCCTCCGCAGCAGAGGTGACTCTTGGTCTTCCTTTCCTGGGGCGGTCCGCATGTGAGCCAGTTTCTTTGTAGCGCTTGATGGTTTTTGTGACTGCACTTGGGGACACTTTCAAAGTTTCCCAATTTTTCGGACTGACCTTCATTTCTTAAAGTAATGATGGCCACTCGTTTTTCTTTACTTAGCTTCTTTTTTCTTGCCATAATACAAATTCTAACAGTCTATTCAGTAGGACTATCAGCTGTGTATCCACCTGACTTCTCTACAACGCAACTGATGGTCCCAACCCCATTTATAAGGCAAGAAATCCCACTTATTAAACCTGACAGGGCACACCTGTGAAGTGAAAACCATTTCAGGTGACTACCTCTTGAAGCTCATCAAGAGAATGCCAAGAGTGTGCAAAGCAGTAATCAAAGCAAAAGGTGGCTACTTTGAAGAACCTAGAATATGACATATTTCCAGTTGTTTCACACTTTTTTGTTATATATATAATTCCACATGTGTTAATTCATAGTTTTGATGCCTTCAGTGTGAATCTACAATTTACATAGTCATGAAAATAAAGAAAACTCTTTGAATGAGAAGGTGTGTCCAAACTTTTGGTCTGTACTGTATATTCAATGTCCAGCACCTCAACCAGCCTATGTTCACATAAAAACAACTTAATAGATTATTAAAGAACCCAGTTTATTATCATAGCACAATTTGAGCTGAGATGACTTCTAGGTATAGAGGAAAGCTAACCCGTGTCCTCTTTTCACCAGGACCTACCTTCTCAAAGTTGCTGCAGGGGCCACTATAGTCAATCATCTGGTAGCATCTTGCTGCTTTGTGAGCAGGTCATATTTGAATGTATCAATACGGTGGGCCCCCAAAATACATTTTACTGGTGGGCCCTAGACACCCCAGTCCAATACTGCATCCAGGTACGCTTTAAAGTCCTCTCCCTTTGACATTTTTCTTATGTCATTCTTCACTAACTGCTGGGGTGACTGTGGTCCTGAGACACCTCATCATTTCAGATAGAACTATCACACCTCACAAATTTCCTATCTTTTTATCTTCATTATTCTTCAGAAGTCCACCCCTTAGGTACTATTGTGTCAACCCTATGTATCTCCTCATAAATTGTAAGCTCTTGTGATCAGGGTCCACACTCCCCTTGTGTAACCTCTGTCTCCTCATAGATTGTAAACCCTTGTGATCAGGGTCCTCACCCCTCTTGCGTCTCCTCTAATATTCTCATAGATTGTAAGCTCTTGTGATCGGGGTCCTCACCCCTCTTGTTTGAACTACATTATTTTGTCTCTCTGTAATGTCTGATTATGTAAAAGCAACCTTAAAAATGTAAAACGCTATGGAATATGATGGTGCTATTAGAGATATCATTGTTATTATTATTGTACTATGTGTGTATCACAGATTAAAAAACCTGAAATGCAGCTCTGGAAATATCAATGCTTTATTATTCTGTTTATATGTGTGTTTAATGTTTGACTCTTTGTGTTCACATTAATGATGTCTCTTGTGAACATTAACATCTCGTTTAATTGGTTTTCATGTGACTCGTCTTTGGAATAATCATCTCCTGGGGTTTATTATCAGCCTCCAGGGATTATTACACTGAAAAATATAAACTGATCTGTGAAACTCGATACGTCACATTGCATCAGGTTTTACAACATCTGTCATCTATATTATCATCTGGTGAATACTTCCGACACAAATTATACTGAGAAGTCGGTTTTAGTAAATTCAAGAAATGAACAGACTCGTAGGTCACATTAACGATACAAAACACAGTGAGGAGATGAAATATTAGATTGAATTTACCAAAATAGAGGAATTCTCTGTTAGTTTCACCATGATTCTTTAGAAGGAATGAAAATGGAAAAGCAAAGTGAAGTAAGTGGATTATTATACATATGATACATGTTACTCATACAAAATACATATACAAATAGTTATACATGCTATTTATTTTATTCATTACAATGACCCCCACCCTAGAACTCCTGTTGATCCTGAGCAGGTGTTCGGCCATTTCTTGCCATTCATTATAGATCTGTGTCTTGATGTGATTATCACACTTAGCTACATTTTTCTTCTGGATATTGCTCTAATAGTAAATCCTCTCCTATCTCCATCATTCATGGTAAACTCTTTTCATTTTGAACGCTCTACAACGTTGAATTTTATCTGTGGCTCTGTATATTTTATCCCAAATCCTTCTATCTGACATACGATAGGCCTACGATATATTACTATTTTACTATCTAGTGCAGCCACAAGCTCCACTCAACCACCTTAGAAGGTCATGTTGAGCATCAAAACTCTGAGCTCTGCTCAAAAACATCCAACCCTTTTTTTGGGTGGCCACAATGACCAAACCCAATGACCCTGTTAGACTCTGCATCTCGATTCTAGCCAGTGTTATCCATTGGTGCCATGAAGAGATCCCCTTGTTCTTCACTCAGTGAATCGTTTCTAATTTTCATCTCTTTTCTTAAAGCTTTCTTGCCACTAGGACCAAGAGAACTATGTTATATTGGTCATAGAGAGTAGAATATTTGATGGTGTTGGTGTTCAGTCATTTTAATGCTGATGACTGAAGATGAACTAAAAAACAGAGATACAATATGTCTGATATAGAGATGAGCAAATTTCTCGAAACTTCTTTTCTGTCTGATTTGGCAATTTTTTTCCTGAATCTGGTTCAAATTGATTCTACCAGAGTGAAATATGCTCCAATTGCCCTGAAGATTGACATATAACACTCTCTGATCTTGTAGGATTTTAGATAGAGAGAATCAGACAGGCTTAGCTTTCTTTTCTCTTTGGAAGGAAATCTAATTCCAATCTCTCTATAAATACAGTATATTTGATAAATAGAATGTTATTATATATTTTTTTCATTCACAGGAAGTTTTAAGGAGAAACCAGACAAAGGTTGTAGAATTTCTATTACTGGGATTTCAAAATCTTGGTCTCTTCCGTATTCCATTTTTTATTCTCATTGCTTTTCTGTATGCAGCAACCGTGACTGCAAATTTGTCGATAGTCCTATTAATATTGTCACGTTCCAGCAGCAAAATGAACTCTCCTATGTATATCTTTCTTAGTCATCTCTCGCTCTCGGATATTTTGATCAGTACAACAGTTGCTCCAATTACATTACAGGTCATTTTGCTGGGTAATACCAGTATGCCAGCTCTTGGTTGCATTACTCAGTTATATTTCTTTGGGGCCTTTACCATATTAGAATGTTGTCTCCTCACTGTGATGTCTTATGATCGATATTTGGCCATTTGTAGACCATTGAGATACACGTCTATTATGAACATTAAACTTCTCAATGGTCTTATTACATACTCATGGATGGTGGGTTTCCTGCAGCCTCTTATTACTCACACACTTATACTACAACTAGATTTTTGTGGACCAAATGTCATTGACCATTTCTTCTGTGATGTTGCTCCTCTTCTAGAACTTTCTTGCTCTGACAGAACCTGGGTAGAAATTGAAGTTTCTATTGTGGCTTTGTTTGTTGGTCTTTTCCAGATGCTCTTTATCATCATCACTTATATCCTCATATTTTACTCCATTTTTAACATGTCCTCAAAGGCTGGGAAGGAAAAAGCCTTATCCACATGTAGTTCACACCTGGCCGTTGTGTGCACATATTATGGAACACTTATCATACTCTACTTATCTCCAGCGAGAGGATATTCCTTCAGCTTAAACAAGATGTTATCATTAATTAACACTATGGTGACCCCATTCTTCAATCCCATTATTTATACTATGAGGAATCAGGAGATCAGAACGGCCTTCAAAGTCCTCCTATGTTACAAACAAAACAACTTTAGTTCATCAAGATTAAAAATAAATACTAAAATAAGTTTCCGAAGATAAAAATATATTACAAACCGTATTTGACTATGATATAGAATTAGATGTACATTTTCACCCTCTACTTGAATACATAGTGCTTGAAAGAATGAGCCTAAGCCTATAACTTGAATTAATTGTATCTGCTGCAAAAAAATGTGTCGGACTCTATTGTCCTAAAACAATATATCTATATGTGACCTCACCTGTGTTTTTGCTGTACTTTCATTTGTATTTTTTTTTCTTTCGTTATGATTTGAAATCTGGTTTCCCACTATGGAAAACCAAAATTAAATTTCTTGTTTTAAGTTTCTAAGTTTGCAGTTTCTGTATAGAAATAAGTAATCCTGAACATTAATTAATCACCACAAAATTTTGAACCCCTTAAGATTAGAAGATGTTTTTGGAGATTTGATTTTCAATCCTTTCTTGGATTTGTTTTTTTTGTATTTTTGTAGAAATTTATTATATCCACACGAGAGTTTTCAGCAAGATAGCATATCTGAGGTGCATTGATTGTCACTTAACCAGAAACCGTAGCTCATCATCTGGGGACAAAAATCGCACCTTGTACCAACTACTGCTGGATGCACCACATGTTATCTTTTGTACTGAGTAATGAGAGACATTTATAGTTTTACATCTGGCCTAATCCAATACTGGTTTTGTCTGTCTGGTGTTTACCTCTCACTGTCTTGCTACTCTTTATTCCCATTTTGGTTTAGGCCCCTGCACTTAGTCAAGAAGGGACTGGCATCTAGTAGTGGGCCATCACTTAGGACGGATCATACAAATAGCTCACGGATATAAAAACTGCTGGTTTCCGTACCAATAATAACAAAAATATTTCACTGCCTGTGTATGGATGGTAAAAGAAAACAAAAAACGTTATTAGCTACAATTATATAAAAAAAATTGGCTATACCCTATGACGAGAGCCACAGGCGAATAAATTGGATCTGTATCCACAGAGATGAAGCCTGAGCTGTATTATTCAGGTTGCATTAGTCTAGTGTGGAGATACAGAGGTCTGTATTCATGCACATTATGGATGTTGGTGCATAACTGTGGGAAGCTACAGAGAGAGGCTTTCCCACACATACCTACAAGACCCAATCCCTAGAGAGGTGAAACACCTGAATGTAGAAGTGTCTATTAATTCAGTAAATTGGCTAAGACACTCGCTAGAAACAAAGTATCTAAAAGTAAGACACTATACTAATCCTGAGCTGAAGTATCAGTGTAGGGATGCAGCACAGGACAATGTTGCTACTGCTAGATACTTTGTGTATAGATCCACATGTGTACGTTCCCAGTCCAGCATACCAATTGTTAATATGTACTGAGCTAGACAGTGCACATGGAGGAGAAAAAGATACTGCAACTACCATGACTAGGGATGAGCGAACTCGAACTGTATAGTTCGGGTTCGTACCGAATTTTGGGGTGTCCGTGACACGGACCCGAACCCGGACATTTTCGTAAAAGTCCGGGTTCGGGTTCGGTGTTCGTCGCTTTCTTGGCGCTTTTGTGACGCTTTCTTGGCGCTTTTTGAAAGGCTGCAAAGCAGCCAATCAACAAGCGTCATACTACTTGCCCCAAGAGGCCATCACAGCCATGCCTACTATTGGCATGGCTGTGATTGGCCAGAGAACCATGTGACCCAGCCTCTATTTAAGCTGGAGTCACATAGCGCCGCCCGTCACTCTGCTCTGATTAGCGTAGGGAGAGGTTGCGGCTGCGACAGTAGGGCGAGATTAGGCAGATTAACTCCTCCAAAGGACTTGATTAACTGATCGATCTGCAGCTGTGGATCATTGAGCTGCTGATCCTCAATTGCTCACTGTTTTTGGGCTGCCTAGACCGTTTGTCAGTCACATTTTTCTGGGGTGATCGGCGGCCATTTTGTGTCTTGTGGTGCGCCAGCACAAGCTGCGACCAAGTGCATTTAACCCTCAATGGTGTGGTTGTTTTTTGGCTAAAGCCTACATCAGGGTGAAGCTGTCACACCAAGTGCATTTAACCAGCAATAGTCTGTTCATTTTTTGGCCATATACTACATCAGGGGCAAGCTGCGCCCGTCACCAAGTGCATTTAACCCTCAGTAGTGTGGTTGGTCAAGCTATCACACCAAGTGCATTTAACCAGCAATAGTCTGTTCATTTTTTGGCCATATACTAAATCAGGGGCAAGCTGCGCCCGTCACCAAGTGCATTTAACCAGCAATAGTCTGTTCATTTTTTGGCCATATACTACATCAGGGGCAAGCTGCGCCCGTCACCAAGTGCATTTAACCCTCAGTAGTGTGGTTGGTCAAGCTATCACACCAAGTGCATTTAACCAGCAATAGTCTGTTCATTTTTTGGCCATATACTAAATAAGGGGCAAGCTGCGCCCGTCACCAAGTGCATTTAACCAGCAATAGTCTGTTCATTTTTTGGCCATATACTAAATCAGGGGCAAGCTGCGCCCGTCACCAAGTGCATTTAACCAGCAATAGTCTGTTCATTTTTTGGCCATATACTACATCAGGGGCAAGCTGCGCCCGTCACCAAGTGCATTTAACCAGCAATAGTCTGTTCATTTTTTGGCCATATACTACATCAGGGGCAAGCTGCGCCCGTCACCAAGTGCATTTAACCAGCAATAGTGTGGTAATTTTTGGCCATATCCCAGTCTAATTCTGTCACTAAATCCATACCGGTCACCCAGCGCCTAAATACTAGGCCTCAAATTTATATCCCGCTAAATCTCTCGTTACCGCTGTCCTGTTGTGGCTGGGCAAGTTATTTAGTGTCCGTCAAAGCACATTTTTTGTTCTGGGTTGAAATACAATTCCCAATTTAGCAATTTAAAAATTTAGTGGTTTCTGCTATATCAGAGCTATTTGAAATCTATCCCTAAAAGGGTATATAATATTCAAGGTGCACATAGGGTCATTCAGAATAACTTCACACACACCCGCTACTGTGCATATCCCAGTCTAATTCTGTCACTAAATCCATACCGGTCACCCAGCGCCTAAATACTAGGCCTCAAATTTATATCCCGCTAAATCTCTCGTTACCGCTGTACTGTTCTGGCTGGGCAAGTTATTTAGTGTCCGTCAAAGCACATTTTTTGTTCTGGGTTGAAATACAATTCCCAATTTAGCAATTTAAAAATTTAGTGGTTTCTGCTATATCAGAGCTATTTGAAATCTATCCCTAAAAGGGTAGATCATATTGAAGGTGCACATAGGGTCATTCAGAATAACTTCACACACCCGCTACTGTGCATTTCCAAGTCCAATTCTGTTAGTAAATCCATACCTGTCACCCAGCGCCTAAATACTAGGCCTCAAATTTATATCCAGCTGAATTTGAATACAATACATTGGGCCAAATAATATTTTTGTTGTTGTGGTGAACGATAACAATGAGGAAAACATCTAGTAAGGGACGCGGACATGGTCGTGGTGGTGTTAGTGGACCCTCTGGTGCTGGGAGAGGACGTGGCCGTTCTGCCACATCCACACGTCCTAGTGTACCAACTACCTCAGGTCCCAGTAGCCGCCAGAATTTACAGCGATATATGGTGGGGCCCAATGCCGTTCTAAGGATGGTAAGGCCTGAGCAGGTACAGGCATTAGTCAATTGGGTGGCCGACAGTGGATCCAGCACGTTCACATTATCTCCCACCCAGTCTTCTGCAGAAAGCGCACAGATGGCGCCTGAAAACCAACCCCATCAGTCTGTCACATCACCCCCATGCATACCAGGGAAACTGTCTCAGCCTCAAGTTATGCAGCAGTCTCTTATGCTGTTTGAAGACTCCGCTGGCAGGGTTTCCCAAGGGCATCCACCTAGCCCTTCCCCAGCGGTGAAAGACATAGAATGCACTGATGCACAACCACTTATGTTTCCTGATGATGAGGACATGGGAATACCACCTCAGCATGTCTCTGATGATGACGAAACACAGGTGCCAACTGCTGCGTCTTTCTGCAGTGTGCAGACCGAACAGGAGGTCAGGGATCAAGACTGGGTGGAAGACGATGCAGGGGACGATGAGGTCCTAGACCCCACATGGAATGAAGGTCGTGCCACTGACTTTCACAGTTCGGAGGAAGAGGCAGTGGTGAGACCGAGCCAACAGCGTAGCAAAAGAGGGAGCAGTGGGCAAAAGCAGAACACCCGCCGCCAAGAGACTCCGCCTGCTACTGACCGCCGCCATCTGGGACCGAGCACCCCAAAGGCAGCTTCAAGGAGTTCCCTGGCATGGCACTTCTTCAAACAATGTGCTGACGACAAGACCCGAGTGGTTTGCACGCTGTGCCATCAGAGCCTGAAGCGAGGCATTAACGTTCTGAACCTGAGCACAACCTGCATGACCAGGCACCTGCATGCAAAGCATGAACTGCAGTGGAGTAAACACCTTAAAACCAAGGAAGTCACTCAGGCTCCCCCTGCTCCCTCTTCTGCTGCTGCCGCCTCGGCCTCTTCTGCTGCTGCCGCCTCGGCCTCTTCCTCCGCCTCTGGAGGAACGTTGGCACCTGCCGCCCAGCAAACAGGAGATGTACCACCAACACCACCACCACCACCTCCGTCACCAAGCGTCTCAACCATGTCACACGCCAGCGTTCAGCTCTCCATCTCACAAACATTTGAGAGAAAGCGTAAATTCCCACCTAGCCACCCTCGATCCCTGGCCCTGAATGCCAGCATTTCTAAACTACTGGCCTATGAAATGCTGTCATTTAGGCTGGTGGACACAGACAGCTTCAAACAGCTCATGTCGCTTGCTGTCCCACAGTATGTTGTTCCCAGCCGCCACTACTTCTCCAAGAGAGCCGTGCCTTCCCTGCACAACCAAGTATCCGATAAAATCAAGTGTGCACTGTGCAACGCCATCTGTAGCAAGGTCCACCTAACCACAGATACGTGGACCAGTAAGCACGGCCAGGGACGCTATATCTCCCTAACTGCACACTGGGTAAATGTAGTGGCAGCTGGGCCCCAGGCGGAGAGCTGTTTGGCGCACGTCCTTCCGCCGCCAAGGATCGCAGGGCAACATTCTTTGCCTCCTGTTGCCACCTCCTCCTTCTCGGCTTCCTCCTCCTCTTCTTCCACCTGCTCATCCAGTCAGCCACACACCTTCACCACCAACTTCAGCACAGCCCGGGGTAAACGTCAGCAGGCCATTCTGAAACTCATATGTTTGGGGGACAGGCCCCACACCGCACAGGAGTTGTGGCGGGGTATAGAACAACAGACCGACGAGTGGTTGCTGCCGGTGAGCCTCAAGCCCGGCCTGGTGGTGTGCGATAATGGGCGAAATCTCGTTGCAGCTCTGGGACTAGCCAATTTGACGCACATCCCTTGCTTGGCGCATGTGCTGAATTTGGTGGTGCAGAAGTTCATTCAAAACTACCCCGACATGTCAGAGCTGCTGCATAAAGTGCGGGCCGTCTGTTCGCGCTTCCGGCGTTCACATCCTGCTGCTGCTCGCCTGTCTGCGCTACAGCGTAACTTCGGCCTTCCCGCTCACCGCCTCATATGCGACGTGCCCACCAGGTGGAACTCCACCTTGCACATGCTGTACAGACTGTGCGAGCAGCAGCAGGCCATAGTGGAGTTTCAGCTGCAGCACGCACGGGTCAGTCGCACTACAGAACAGCACCACTTCACCACCAATGACTGGGCCTCCATGCGAGACCTGTGTGCCCTGTTGCGCTGTTTCGAGTACTCCACCAACATGGCCAGTGGCGATGACGCCGTTATCAGCGTTACAATACCACTTCTATGTCTCCTTGAGAAAACACTTAGGGCGATGATGCAAGAGGAGGTGGCCCAGGAGGAGGAGGAGGAGGAGGAAGAGGGGTCATTTTTAGCACTTTCAGGCCAGTCTCTTCGAAGTGACTCAGAGGGAGTTTTTTGGCAACAGCAGAGGCCAGGTACAAATGTGGCCAGACAGGGCCCACTACTGGAGGACGAGGAGGACGAGGATGAGGAGGAGGTGGAGGAGGATGAGGATGAAGCATGGTCACAGCGGGGTGGCACCCAACGCAGCTCGGGTCCATCACTGGTGCGTGGCTGGGGGGAAAGGCAGGACGATGACGATACGCCTCCCACAGAGGACAGCTTGTCCTTACCCCTGGGCAGCCTGGCACACATGAGCGACTACATGCTGCAGTGCCTGCGCAACGACAGCAGAGTTGCCCACATTTTAACGTGTGCGGACTACTGGGTTGCCACCCTGCTGGATCCACGCTACAAAGACAATGTGCCCACCTTACTTCCTGCACTGGAGCGTGATAGGAAGATGCGCGAGTACAAGCGCACGTTGGTAGACGCGCTACTGAGAGCATTCCCAAATGTCACAGGGGAACAAGTGGAAGCCCAAGGCCAAGTCAGAGGAGGAGCAAGAGGTCGCCAAGGCAGCTGTGTCAATGCCAGCTCCTTTGAGGGCAGGGTTAGCATGGCAGAGATGTGGAAAACTTTTGTCAACACGCCACAGCTAACTGCACCACCACCTGATACGCAACGTGTTAGCAGGAGGCAACATTTCACTAACATGGTGGAACAGTACATATGCACACCCC
Source organism: Bufo gargarizans (assembly GCF_014858855.1). Classification (NCBI taxonomy): domain Eukaryota; kingdom Metazoa; phylum Chordata; class Amphibia; order Anura; family Bufonidae; genus Bufo; species Bufo gargarizans. The sequence goes on along the minus strand of NC_058081.1, from coordinate 7,968,104 downwards.
TCCACGTACTGACTGATGGTTCGGCCCCATTCAACTTCTGGGTCTCTAAATTGTCCACGTGGCCAGAGCTAGCCTTTTATGCCTTGGAGGTGCTGGCCTGCCCGGCGGCCAGCGTTTTGTCTGAACGTGTATTCAGCACGGCAGGGGGCGTCATTACAGACAAACGCAGCCGCCTGTCTACAGCCAATGTGGACAAGCTGACGTTCATAAAAATGAACCAGGCATGGATCCCACAGGATCTGTCCGTCCCTTGTCCAGATTAGACATTAACTACCTCCCCTTAACCATATATTATTGGACTCCAGGGCACTTCCTCATTCAATCCTATTTTTATTTTCATTTTACCATTATATTGCGAGGCTACCCAAAGTTGAATGAACCTCTCCTCTGTCTGGGTGCCGGGGCCTAAATATATGCCAATGGACTGTTCCAATGTTGGGTGACGTGAAGCCTGATTCTCTGCTATGACATGCAGAATGATTCTCTGCTGACATGAAGCCAGATTGTCTGTTACGGGACCTCTCTCCTCTGCCTGTGTGCTGGGCCTAAATATATGCCAATGGACTGTTGCAGTGGTGGCTGACGTGAAGCCTCATTCTCTGCTATGACATGCAGACTAATTCTCTGCTGACATGAAGCCAGATTCTCTGTTACGGGACCTCTCTCCTCTGCCTGGGTGCTGGGGCCTAAATATATGCCAATGGACTGTTGCAGTGGTGGCTGACGTGAAGCCTGATTCTCTGCTATGACATGCAGACTGATTCTCTGCTGACATGAAGACAGATTCTCTGTTACGGGACCTCCCTCCTCTGCCTGGGTGCTGGGCCTAAATATATGCCAATAGACTGTTGCAGTGGTGGCTGACGTGAAGCCTCATTCTCTGCTATGACATGCAGACTAATTCTCTGCTGACACGAAGCCAGATTCTCTGTTACGGGACCTCTCTCCTCTGCCTGTGTGCTGGGCCTAAATATATGCCAATGGACTGTTGCAGTGGTGGCTGACGTGAAGCCTCATTCTCTGCTATGACATGCAGACTAATTCTCTGCTGACATGAAGCCAGATTCTCTGTTACGGGACCTCTCTCCTCTGCCTGGGTGCTGGGGCCTAAATATATGCCAATGGACTGTTGCAGTGGTGGCTGACGTGAAGCCTGATTCTCTGCTATGACATGCAGACTGATTCTCTGCTGACATGAAGACAGATTCTCTGTTACGGGACCTCCCTCCTCTGCCTTTGTGCTGGGCCTAAATATATGCCAATAGACTGTTGCAGTGGTGGCTGACGTGAAGCCTCATTCTCTGCTATGACATGCAGACTAATTCTCTGCTGACATGAAGACAGATTCTCTGTTACGGGACCTCTCTCCTCTGCCTGTGTGTGTGCTGGGCCTAAATATATGCCAATGGACTGTTGCAGTGGTGGCTGACGTGAAGCCTGATTCTCTGCTATGATATGCAGACTGATTCTCTGCTGACATGAAGCCAGATTCTCTGTTACGGGACCTCTCTCCTCTGCCTGGGTGCTGGGCCTAAATATCTGACAATAGACTGTTGCAGTGGTGGCTGACGTGAAGCCTGATTCTCTGCTATGACATGCAGACTGATTCTCTGCTGACATGAAGACAGATTCTCTGTTACGGGACCTCTCTCCTCTGCCTGGGTGCTGGGCCTAAATATATGCCAATGGACTGTTGCAGTGGTGGCTGACGTGAAGCCTCATTCTCTGCTATGACATGCAGACTAATTCTCTGCTGACATGAAGACAGATTCTCTGTTACGGGACCTCTCTCCTCTGCCTGGGTGCTGGGGCCTAAATATATGCCAATGGACTGTTGCAGTGGTGGCTGACGTGAAGCCTGATTCTCTACTATGACATGCAGACTGATTCTCTGCTGACATGAAGACAGATTCTCTGTTACGGGACCTCTCTCCTCTGCCTGGGTGCTGGGCCTAAATATATGCCAATGGACTGTTGCAGTGGTGGCTGACGTGAAGCCTCATTCTCTGCTATGACATGCAGACTAATTCTCTGCTGACATGAAGACAGATTCTCTGTTACGGGACCTCTCTCCTCTGCCTGGGTGCTGGGCCTAAATATATGCCAATGGACTGTTGCAGTGGTGGCTGACGTGAAGCCTGATTCTCTACTATGACATGCAGACTGATTCTCTGCTGACATGAAGACAGATTCTCTGTTACGGGACCTCTCTCCTCTGCCTGGGTGCCGGGGCCTAAATATCTGAGAATGGACTGTTCCAGTGGTGGGTGACGTGAAGCCAGATTCTCTGCTATGGGACCTCTCTCCAATTGATTTTGGTTAATTTTTATTTATTTAATTTTTATTTTAATTCATTTCCCTATCCACATTTGTTTGCAGGGGATTTACCTACATGTTGCTGCCTTTTGCAGCCCTCTAGCTCTTTCCTGGGCTGTTTTACAGCCCTTTTTAGTGCCGAAAAGTTCGGGTCCCCATTGACTTCAATGGGGTTCGGGTTCGGGACGAAGTTCGGATCGGGTTCGGATCCCGAACCCGAACATTTCCGGGATGTTCGGCCGAACTTCTCGAACCCGAACATCCAGGTGTTCGCTCAACTCTAACCATGACCAAAAAGAACCCTACTCAGTCATACAAATACCATAGGTAGGGAGAGTGGTGCAGGTGGAGCACAGGACTGGCCTGTTCCCTACCCTTTCAGGACACTATGTTTGTGTAAAACTGCCCATGGCTTATTTTACTCTTGCAGATCTTGCACTGGGCAATTCTGTTGTCTTCCAGCATGGTGGAGAAAAATTGCTAGAGGGGAGATACTCAAACAGACCTAGAGGAAGCCAAGCTTGTGCATAGCTCTAGCGCATTATGGGCCTGCTGCACCCACAGTATCAGCAACATCACCAGTTCCCAAAGCAAATCTGGCCCTTGCAGACCTTTGGGAGGTCCTGGCTGTGCTTCTGATCTGCTCTTTAATGCTGCTGGTGCCACTGCCCTCCTTCTTGGATGTTTCCTCCTCCTCAGCACCCCGATCTGGCTCCCAGGCCCTGTCCAATATACAATCATCATCAGATTCCTCACCTTTCCCGTCATTTTTATCAGAATGTGATATATCTTGGTGAGCTCCTTGACCTCACCCATCCTGACTTTCTTAGATAATTTTTATTATGCAGTTTTCCATCATGTAGAAACAATAGGGACATGTAACTTCCTATGATATAAACGAGTAAACAAAAAGAAATACATATTTACATTGTAATTTATATTTTTTTATTACCCTTATCCCCCACCCCACCCACCCACCCATAACCCTGTGGAGAGACGGATGACGTGAGATCAATAATAATCTACTAACATCCCATCAGATCATGTATTTCATGTTTTTTTTTTTTTTTCAAATAAACTCCTTTTGTTGACTCTAGATATAAATGTCACCTTAGTGGGGGGACACTGGCGAGTCCAATGCTTTGCAATCAATTTTCGGGCTTGAAATAGCAGGCGTTGGATACTAAGAGTTGTGTTATAATCCCGGGTACATGTTCCCAGGATACCCAGTATACAGGTCCTGGTTTCAAACGGTACTCAGACCTGATATGTATCCCAGACCGAACTCAGAACCCCTTTTCATAATCCCTCTAAACATGGAAAGTCACATGACATATGTAGTATAGATGTGGCCTCTTCCTCACAGTGTGAACAGAGAAAGATAGTACTAATTCCACAGTACCATAGTATCCATAGTGGTGTTCTGTACACCTGATGGATCAATAATAATTGTGACATTCGTTTTGATTCACTTACTGACAATTGTGGTGTCAATGCCAACATTGTTTTTTATTAATCTTCTCAAATTGGACCCACCTCTTTCTCCCATTTCCATTTAACAGGGAGGGCCTTTGTGACGATACCGCACCTCGCAGCCCTGACATCACACTACATCGGGATCACACGGTACAGCTTTGTCACTGGTAACCAAGACGTGATGTTATGCACTCCCTGAAAACACGCAAGGTCTGCTTGGCACAGAGAGTGAGAAAGGGTGGTCCATGTCACCTTTGGTGTGGTGCAACACTCACTCACAACCCTGACAAGCAGAGAGAGCCTTTCCACTGCCCCAGTGAAGCAGAGCACTGCCGGCCCAATAGACTGCCACAAGTTTCTCGTTAACTATAAACCTGGTCTGTTAACAGGATAATATCGGGTCAGAAACAAACACAGGTAGCGTATGACATTATACCGAGACCTGGAAGTGTGGGATTCAAGGATCGAGATAAAGAACAGCGCAAAATTAATTTATATATTTAATTGCCGTAAGGGCACACTAGACACAACACTATATACACAAACATATATACAATGGTCAAATGTGCAAATACAGATGATGGTACAATCAAAGTTAACAGATAAAATTAAGTTACCGGAGATGCAGTAGTCGTGCATGGTGGTGCTATAGTTACACGGGAGGCGGTGATGTGAGCAGGATTTTGAGGTTCCACCAAACACTAGTGAGGGACGATTTGCGAACGCGATCAAATGTTCGCGAACCGCAAGTTCGCGGCAGGCCCCATTCACTTTAATGGCAGGCGAACCTGCAATAACTTCAGGTCATATTTGCAGCCACTAAATACCGTAATTACTAGAAGTGCACAAATTGTCCCGGGGGCCATTTTATGCTTAAAGGGAAACTCTCAAAAATGTGCCCTGTGGAGCCTAGAAAAGTTTTATTTAAGGCCACGGGAGTACAGGCCCCAAACATTAGGCATTGACCGGACAGAAAAATCAAGTCATTATGTGGCTGGGGGCATATTAGACGGTCAGTGGATAACAATTTTACTGCAGGCCAGTGGAGTACAGGCCCAAAAATTATTAATTCACCGTACAGAAATGAACAATTGATAATGTGGCTGGAGGTATATTAGACGGTCACAGTATAACAATTTTACTGTTGACCAGTTACATTAAAGGCCCCAAAAATTATGCATTCAACATACTGAAAATATCAATTCATTATGTGGCTGGAGGTATATTAGATGGTCATTGTATATATATATTACTGCAGGCCAGTGGAGTACAGGCCCCAAACACTAGGCATTCACAGTACAGAAAACATCAAGTGATCATGTGGCTGAAGGTATATTAGACGGTCATTGGATATCAATTTTACTGCAGGCCAGTACAAATACATGTCAAATAAATATATTTAAAAGAACTAAAAAATAAAATTGGATTAAAAACATTGCAAACGAAAATACCCCTCTTGAAAACCCAATAGTTAAATTCAATTAAACGTGGTCGTCACAGGTGTTGAATTCATCAGAGATCCATGCCTCATTCATTTTTAGAAATGTGAGGTAGTCCACACTATGCTGAGCTAGTCGAGTGCGCTTATCAGTCTTGATCCCCATGCTGCGCTGAACGTCCTTTCGGACAGGACACTCGACGAGGGGCAAGCAAGGAGTTCCATGGCAAATTGTGTCAGCTCTAGCCACAGGTCAAGCCTGCACACCCAGTAGTCAAGGGTTTCCTCGCTTCTCAGAGCGTCCACATCGGCCGTTAACCCGATGTAGCCGGACACCTGTCGGTCTAGGCATTCCCTGAGGCTTGATCCGGAGCTATCGATGGGTTGGCTGCAAGAATGATCCCATATCCGTAGTGACCAACACATGTTCAATACGCCCTCTTCTTGCATGCGCGGTAGGATTGGTACCCGCACGTGTTTCTCTGTGGGTGGAAATTCCTTTGCCAGTGTCTGCAACAGCAGAATGCAACATCTCTCGAAGCAAGGCCTGGAAATTCTGCATTCTGATAGTCCTCTGTGATGCTGGTAACATGTCCGCCATTTTGTGTTTGTACCAAGGGTCAGTGCGTTTACATTGCCACCCAGTACTGGTCCTTGCCCTTTATACTTTTTATAAAGGGGTCCCTCTTCAAATACTGGAGCATGAAAGCTCCCATTTGCACTAAATTGGAAGCGGTAGAGCATCCTGGCTCCTCCTCATCGCCCAAGAGAATGTCATCCTCGGTCTCCTCCCCCCATCTACAGAATGGGAATTTATTCAGCATTGCACAGCCTATCAAGCATATAAACGGTGGAGTTCCAGCTTGTCGGGCTGTCACAAATCAGACGTCTGACGGGCAAGTGGTGACGCCGCTGAACGTCAGCAAGGCGAGCCATGGCGGTGAAAGATCTTCTAAAATGGGCATAGATTTTCCTGGCCTGCCGCAAGACGTCCTGGACCCCGGGTATTTGGCAACGAATCGCTGCACGACTAAGTTCAGGACGTGTGCCATGCACGTATGTCATTTTACCCTGTTTCAGCGCGCTGAGCATATTGGCACTGTTGTCACACACCAACTGTCAAATTGAGCAGGGTCAGCCACTGATCGGTCTGTGACCACAGAGCTGAAAGGAGTGCAGGACCAGTGTGGCTTCCAGGCACAAAATCCGCAGCACAGCATGGCATTGTCTCACCTGGCACGTCGAATAGGTTTTTGGTAGCTGGGGGGGTGCAGCGGAAGAGGTGGTAGCCGAGGAGAAGACGGAGGATGGAGTAAGAGGAGGAGAAGAAGAGGCAGGCCAGCATGCAATCCGTGGCGGTAACACCAAATCCACACGGGTGCCATGGGTTGCATGCTTGACGGCCGTCAGAAGGTTCACCCAGTGGGCAGTGAAAGTTATGTACCTTCCCTGCTCGTGTTTGCTAGACCACGTGTCTGTGGTCAGATGTATCTTGGGAACGACACTGGGGACCTCCCATTGTGGTGTGCCAATGGCCACACATTTTCTAAAGGCCTCTGAGTCCACCAGTTTATATGGCAGTAGTTGGCAGGCTAGCAGTTCCGACAAGCCAGTGGTCAGCCGTTGAGAAAGAGGGTTATCCAGCGTCATTATTTTTTTGCATTTGAACATTTAGGCCACGGAAGCCTGCCTTTTCCCAGATGAACGCCACAACGGCACGGTGGAAGGTGGAGTGGAGGACAAATGGGAGGAGAGAGGAGAAGGAGAAGAGGCAGGACGTGGAGCGCAGGGAAAGTGTCTTTGTGGGTTCTGACTAGTGATGAGCGGGAGGTGCCATATTCGATTTTGCGATATTTCGCGAATATTCGATTGCATATTCATGTTATATTCATCGAATATTCATAATTATTTCCAATTATCGCGAATAATATGCGATTTAATTAATCGCGTATTGCGATTTTTCTTTTAATAGTATAAGGCAACGTCCTTATGACTAATTGACTATGGCTAGGCTAATATGTGTATTTTACAAAATTTCATAATATTGCTCTAACTTCGTCTTTTAGAATATTACGAATATTCTAAAAGATGAAGTTAGAGCAATATTACAAAATTTCGTAAAATACACATATAGATTGTAATTTAGCTAATATAGTGTTATAATCTTTTTTTTTTTCTCAATTTTTTTTGCCTCTTCTGAACTTAAGTTTGGTTAAATATGTACAGTATTAAAAAAATTACTATAGCAGTATATTAGCTAAATTTCAGTCTATGTGTATTTTACGAAATTTCGTAATATTGCTCTAACTTCGTCTTTTAGAATATTCGTTATATTGCTCTAACTTCGTCTTTTAGAATATTCGTTATATTGCTATAACTTCGTCTTTTAGAATATTCGTTATATTGCTATAACTTCGTCTTTTAGAATATTACGAATATTACGAATATTCTAAAAGACGAAGTTAGAACAATATTAAGAATATACGTAGAAAATTATAATAATCGAATTGCGATTTCAACTTAGCACTGCTATATTCCATATTAGGCTAGAATTAACGAATATGGAATATAGCAGTACTAAGTTGAAATCGCCATGCGATTACTTCGAGTTATATTAATTGCATTGCGATTTCAACTTGATGCTGCTGCTGGGTCTCAACTAAACCAGGTCCAAGTTGAAATCCCAATTCGATTAATTCAAGTTATAATAATCGAATTGCGATTTCAACTTGGACCTGGTTTACTATGGTTGGCTTCAATATCTTGGTAGAATTAGCGAATATGACGAAGATAATGAATGCATTCGTCTATTCCACAAAATGAAGATATTCTCCATCTTCGTTTTAGCTGCCTATTCATCAACTTCGCGAATTCTAGCAATCATATAGGAAAGTTGACTATAGAGACAGCTAAGTTTAATTCGCTATGCGATTATATTACTTAGCTTTTTTTTTATAAATAGAATAATTATAATAATTATCAGGTATTTTAATTATTCTATTTATTTTAAAAAAAAGCTAAGTAATATAATCGCATAGCGAATTAAACTTAGCTGTCTCTATAGTCAACTTTCCTATATGATTGCTAGAATTCGCGAAGTTGATGAATAGGCAGCTAAAACGAAGATGGAGAATATCTTTGTTTTGTGGAATAGACGAATACATTCGTTATCTTCGTTTTGTGGAATATGACGAATACATTCGTCATATTCGCTAATTCTACCAAGCCATTGAAGCCAACCATAGTAAACCAGGTCCAAGTTTAAATCGCAATTCGATTATTATACCTTGAATTAATCAAATTGCGATTTCAACTTAGCACTGCTATATTCCATATTAGGCTAGAATTAACGAATATGAAATATAGCAGTGCTTAAGTTGAAATCGCAATTCGATTATTATAACTTGAATTAATCGAATTGCGATTTCAACGTAATTCTCAAATCCGACAGTACATTCTAGTATATGGAGACGTTCCCATGGTGATGGGGACGCTCCATGAGCACGGAAGTCGGCAGAAGCGGCAACGGGAACTGACTAGAGCATAAAAAAAAAAAAATATATTCGATTTCGCGAATATATAGCACTATATTCTAAATATTCGCGAAATCTCTAAATCGCGATATTCGAGAAAAAAATTAGCAATTCGAATATTCACGCTCAACACTAGTTCTGACGGTGTTGCTCCCACTGGGCTCGGTGATGGCAGGCCAGGTGACTTCTTAAGGCTGTCGTCCCTAGGTGAGTGTTGGGCTTACCGCACTTATGCATTGACAGCACAGGCTGCAGATGGCAACACTATTGTCAGCAGCTGACTAGAGATGTCGCGAACATAAAATTTTCCCTTCTCGAACGGCGAACGTGAATTTCCGCAAATGTTCACGAATGGGCGAATCGGGCGAACCGCCATAGACTTCAATAGGCAGGCGAATTTTAAAACCCATATGGACTCTTTCTGGCCACAATAGTGAATGAAAAGTTGTTTCAAGGGGACTAACACCTGGACTGTGGCATGCCAGAGGGGGATCCATGGCAAAACTCCCATGGAAAATTACGTAGTTGACGCAGAGTCGGGTTTTAATCCATAAAGGGCATAAATAACCTAACATTCCTAAATTGTTTGGAAAAGCGTGCTTTAAAACATCAGGTATGATGTTGTATTGATCAGGTAGTGTAAGGGTTACGCCCGCTTCACAATGACAGACCAAACTATGACAGACCAAACTCCCCGTTTAACGCACCGCAAACAACTGCAAGCAGTCCATTTGCACAACCGCAAACTCCCCATTTGCACAAGGTTGGATACCAAGCTAGCCATGTACCGTTCCTTGTCCTCACTGATGTCATTGAAGGTCTCTTCATCCACCCAGCCACGTACAACATCAAGGGTCCCCGAAAGGTGACAACAAGCCCCCTGGGACGCCTGCTGTGGTTGGTCTTCCACCTCCTCAAAGCCACCTTCCTCCTTTGACTCCCCTTCTTCAGACTCCTCTCTCTGCGTTGCTGCAGGTCCAGCAATCGACAACGGCTAGGCTGCTTCTGGTAGTGATGGTGACCACAACTCTTCCTCTTCATGCTCATCTACGGCCTGATCCAGCACTCTTCGCAGGGCACGCTCCAGAAAAAACGCATATGGGATGAGGTCGATGATGTTGCCTTGAAAGGACCCATGAGCCTGCAGCCATTGTGCATGAGCATTAAGTAACGCGGCCAGTTCTTACCAGTTTAATCTTTGTTTTGTCCATTGTCAGGGGCCGGTGTATGGAATAGATGTTAGGAACCGGGAGATGGAAAAAGATATATAACTAAAAGACTGGCACTCTCAAACAAATGGGGTCACACGGTTCTCAAGCAGGTCACAATATTTATTAATAATAACACATAAAAGGTTAAAAACTAAAAATATATTAAGTTGAGTGTGGACCACCAATCTTAATAAAGTACCAAATGCATCGCAGTCATAAATTTCCTTAATTTCTATATGACATTAATTATATTCCTTCACAATTAACCACCTATAAAGAAAAAAATGGCAGAGGGGAATAATGAGGGTAAAGGATCCTTTTTCTTCTGTTTCTTGGTAAGAGGAAAAGTCCAATAAGAGTAGGTATTTCAATTATATTGGGCTTTCAATAGAGTCTTCCTTTTTATGTTCGGTATGAACTTTCACAGTTTGGCAGTTGAAATATGCCGAGTAATGACCCACTATGTGGGCTTACCTTTTCTTCGTATGTGCCGATCGGTTGTTTAAATATATCGGAGCTCCGCTGAGAGCCGGCGTCCCGGCTGTTGCTCTGTTCAGCGTTCCACGTGGGTTCAGAGACGCACTCGTCGCTCCGGAAATGACGTATCGGCACTGAAGGATTCAGTAGTCGTCTTTCTTCCGACTCAAGCTGTAATCGTAGCAGCCAGATGAATTTAAAGTGCACTTATTCTTCATATAATGTAAAGAGTCTTTTCTTAGTAGGTCATATTCAGATCTTTTAGTCAGATCACTGGACACCAAACGCGTTTCGGGGACGCTTCTCCCCTTCCTCAGTGGTAATGACCCTACTTCACTTTTAGTCGGTTTTTATACTCTCATTTGGAAAATTCAAAGATCAGACATGGAGTACATGCCAGTATAGTTCTTTCACTTTATATCATTTGTTTTTGTTTTCTTTATGTCAGGAAAGTGTCTTTTATATTTATTTTTATCAGACATTCCATATCTTTAAATATTTCTCAATTTTTTGTTATTTTTTCACTTGCGTTTTTATTGCGTTTTAGATGCGTTTTTTATTTGGCATATGCGTTTTTTTGTCAGAAGGCTGTAGTTTTCTTCAAATAATAAAATTCATGAAGGATTTTGTTGCATCGGCTTTAAATAAACTTTTGTAGTCTTTTTATGACATAAATTTCAAATCTGTTTGTTTACTGTCTAATTAGATTGTTTGTCATCATATTATGATAGTTAACATTCCTATCATTATATAAATCAATTATACATTTAAAATAATAAAAAAATCATATATTTTTTTTAAAAAACATTATAATTTTCTTTAAAAGGGCAATGTGTAAAAACGTGAACTGCATGTATATTGCGTTTTCATGTTTGTTTTATTCCCTGAATGTTGGGGAATATCTATATATATCCCTCAACATAGTATCTTGTTCGGACAATTCAGAGTGCATAGGTTCCCGGGGATATTAGATAAATCGAACAAAGAAAATGGTCGATTTTATTTCTCATATTTATAGTGATGTGGCTCTTGAGATTTTGTATCTTTTCCCAAGATGTGTTTTATGAGAAGAAAAAGGATCCTTTACCCTCATTATTCCCCTCTGCCATTTTTTTCTTTATAGGTGGTTAATTGTGAAGGAATATAATTAATGTCATATAGAAATTAAGGAAATTTATGACTGCGATGCATTTGGTACTTTATTAAGATTGGTGGTCCACACTCAACTTAATATATTTTTAGTTTTTAACCTTTTATGTGTTATTATTAATAAATATTGTGACCTGCTTGAGAACCGTGTGACCCCATTTGTTTGAGAGTGCCAGTCTTTTAGTTATATATTTATTCATTTTATTGTGAAGGGTGAGTCACTCACAGACTAGAGCACCTCATAGTGGCTGCAAGTGGGTGTAGCTATTTCCTATAAAACACCTTTTTCTGAACCTTATTTTTCACCCAGTTAGGAAATTTAGCTCCCCATATTGCAGCCATGGACATATGGAGTCATATGGAAATCAAAAAACAAAAAGCAGAGACCTACATGTTTGTTGGAACAGAAGAAACTTCCCATTGTGAAATTGGAGAGATATCTGTTTCGGACACATTCAGAGAGCTTGAATGGGTGATGCAAAAACAACTTAGACAGATTTGGGAGATACGATCATTAAATCAATATTTAACTCATGATAAAATCCCAAAAGGGTTACAATTAACAAAAGTCCCTGCACAGGACCTATTGGGAGATGAATTTGATAAAGAATGGCGAGAACTCCTTATGAAACAGTCAAGAGAACTCATAGAATTAATTATAAAAAGGAGGTCTGAGATTTTGGCTAATCTATCCCAAAAAATCTCCGAATTAAAAATTATAATAGAAAAATTACCAAAAAATGAGATATACAATATGTGGCAGGAAAGACTTTGTAAAAGTCTAGACAAAATGGAACAAGAAATTATACTAAAGAAAGCCAAAAAACACAAAAATATATCCAAACCCCATTATAAAGAAAATCAGACAAATAGAGTGGAATCAACAAGAGATATACAAGATTGTGTACGGGAGGCAACTCCTGAACACAATAGATATAATATACCCACTCAAAATCGTTATGAAACCCTGACACAGCATTCTTTTTTAGATCAGACTCCCCCCCACCATCCACCAAGAATCCGACGAAGAGAATCACGTTCACCGGAACGGAACATAACAACACAAACCCCATACAGACCTCCTTACAATTTGAGACACAGAATCTCACCTCAGGAACAGAAGAAGCCCACCTATGCGAAAGCACATTTACGGAAACACGAACACCATACACAGAACAAATATGCACAAGACAACCAACAACAACACCACAGACAATATCCTCAAAGATCAAAAAGACACGAAGAGGAAAAAGGAAAGTTAGAGCACAGAAGACACTATTAGATATGGATTCAAATAATATAATCAATCTTAGCACTGTTAATCTTAGTTCACAACAAATCACGTTGTTAAACAAAGGACTTAAGTTTGCCCCTACCACTAAATTAAACAAGTTTGATGTTTATATCGGGATACAAAAATTTATTAGAAAATTATGCTTAAAAAAATATTTTTTTAAAAATCCGGTAATTGTCAACAATGAACGAAATGATTCATTTTCACACACTCAATTAAAGTGTAAATCTAAAAAATTTCCTAGAGCAGAAATAAGTCGTGAAATGATGGCCTTTCAGAAAAATGTGGAAACAGATCTGGAACGATTGAAAGAAAGGAACTATAGTAGAAACAATCTATCTAGGGGAGAAATTAAAGCCCTACAGGAACTCCAAGAAGAAAATAATATAATAATCCGCCCTGCGGATAAGGGTAGCGCTATAGTTATTTGGGGTCAAGAAGAATATCACAATGAATGCATAAAACAACTTGCAGATCAATCGACATACAAACTGATCAAAGGGGATCCCCTTATAACATTTAGGGCTTCCTTATCAGAATACTGCGACAGAGGGTTAATGCAGGGAATTCTTCAAGATCACGAACATAAATTTATTATGGGCACGCCGGGAAGACTGCCAATATTTTACTGTCTGCCGAAGGTGCATAAAAATCCAATAAATCCCCCCGGCCGCCCTATTATATCAGCAATAGGTTCCCTGACTTCCAATCTGTCGCAGTATTTGGATACCTTACTTCAACCCTTTGTTAAAAAAACCTTGTCTCACATTAAAGATACCACACAAATAATTAGGGAATTAGAAAGCTTGGACGTCCAATCAGAGTGGATCATTAACACACTAGACGTCCAATCCCTATATACTGTGATCGATCACGAACAGGGAACTGAAGCCCTTAAGAAACAACTAAATGGGGACAATACCTTACAATCAGAACAAATAGACTTCGTTGTGGAAGGAGTGGGCCATATTTTACGCCATAATTATTTCATGTTTGAGGAAGACTTTTATTTACAGTTAAGGGGCACCGCCATGGGAACCAGGTTCGCCCCCAGCTATGCCAATTTATTTTTGGCTCAATGGGAACAGGAAACCATCAATCCCAGGCTGGGGGGGGGACCTGGTCCTATGGCGGCGCTATATAGACGACATTATTTTTATCTGGCGTAAAGATGAAACCAGTTTATTAAAATTTTTGGAAGATTTGAACAATAATAAATATAACTTATGCTTTACAGCTGGGATGAATACAGAAAAGGTAGACTTCCTGGATATTCAGATTACCAAAAAAGGAAATAAATATGTTTGCAATACATACCGCAAACCTACAGCTAAGAATGGTTTCATTCTTTTCTCAAGTTGTCACCTGCCGAATTGGCTTATGAACATCCCTTTCGGACAGTTTCGACGTATTCGAAGAAACTGCACGGAAGATAGCCAATTCGAGGAGGAAGCCTCTATAATGAAAACACAATTTCAGGAAAAACTTTACCCAGAAAAATTACTGGGGGAGGCATTAGACAAAGTGAGAAGACTAGATAGAAAAACCTTTTTTGATGATACTAAAACATATAAACCAAACCAAAATTCGGAATTTAGGATGATCCTACCATATAATGTTCGTTCTAAACAGATAACTGGAATAATAAAACGTCATTGGCATCATTTTCTCCATGATAAAACTATTGGCCCACTCTTACCAGCAAATCCCCTCATCACTTATACCAAAGCGCCCAATCTGGGCATTCAGGTAGCACCAACTGTCAAAAGAAAACAGAAAAAAACAAACCAAAACTGGTTAAAACCAGATGGTTTCTTTAGATGTGGATCCTGTATAGGCTGTAAAAAAACTAGGTTCCCTAAAAAAACCGAAAAAATCTCTTCCACTCAGAATGCATTTTCGATGACCATTAAGGGTTTTTTAACATGCAATTCCTCCAGCGTGATCTATCTTATCCAGTGCTCATGTAATAAACAATATATTGGAAGAACTAAGCGACAACTTAAGGTACGCATTGCTGAACACCTTAACAATATAGCTAAAGGTTGTGAAAATAATGCACTATCCAGACACTTTAAGGAGATTCACAACAAGGAGGGCGGAAGCTTGTCCTTTTCAGCGCTGGAGAGGATAGATCACGACTGGAGAGGAGGCAACCACATCGAAAAAATGTCAAGAGCAGAATCAAAGCGGATTTATGATTTTGGAAGCCTCATACCGAGAGGACTAAATGCGGATTTGGAGATTTTTGGCTTTCTTTAGGATGCTGGGACATTTGCTTTTCTTTGATGGGGAATCACATGTTTAACTGTTTACCAGTACTGCGATTCTCCCTTGGAGACAAGCACACATCTTGGGAAAAGATACAAAATCTCAAGAGCCACATCACTATAAATATGAGAAATAAAATCGACCATTTTCTTTGTTCGATTTATCTAATATCCCCGGGAACCTATGCACTCTGAATTGTCCGAACAAGATACTATGTTGAGGGATATATATATAGATATTCCCCAACATTCAGGGAATAAAACAAACATGAAAACGCAATATACATGCAGTTCACGTTTTTACACATTGCCCTTTTAAAGAAAATTATAATGTTTTTTAAAAAAAATATATGATTTTTTTATTATTTTAAATGTATAATTGATTTATATAATGATAGGAATGTTAACTATCATAATATGATGACAAACAATCTAATTAGACAGTAAACAAACAGATTTGAAATTTATGTCATAAAAAGACTACAAAAGTTTATTTAAAGCCGATGCAACAAAATCCTTTATGAATTTTATTATTTGAAGAAAACTACAGCCTTCTGACAAAAAAACGCATATATGCCAAATAAAAAACGCATCTAAAACGCAATAAAAACGCAAGTGAAAAAATAACAAAAAATTTAGAAATATTTAAAGATATGGAATGTCTGATAAAAATAAATATAAAAGACACTTTCCTGACATAAAGAAAACAAAAACAAATGATATAAAGTGAAAGAACTATACTGGCATGTACTCCATGTCTGATCTTTGAATTTTCCAAATGAGAGTATAAAAACCGACTAAAAGTGAAGTAGGGTCATTACTAGAGTTGAGCGAACACCTGGATGTTCGGGTTCGAGAAGTTCGGCCGAACATCCCGGAAATGTTCGGGTTCGGGATCCGAACCCGATCCGAACTTCGTCCCGAACCCGAACCCCATTGAAGTCAATGGGGACCCGAACTTTTCGGCACTAAAACGGCTGTAAAACAGCCCAGGAAAGGGCTAGAGGGCTGCAAAAGGCAGCAACATGTAGGTAAATCCCCTGCAAACAAATGTGGATAGGGAAATTAATTAAAATAAAAATTAAATAAATAAAAATTAACCAAAATCAATTGGAGAGAGGTTCCATAGCAGAGAATCTGGCTTCCCGTCACCCACCACTGGAACAGTCCATTCTCAGATATTTAGGCCCCGGCACCCAGGCAGAGGAGAGAGGTCCCGTAACAGAGAATCTGTCTTCATGTCAGCAGAGAATTAGTCTGCATGTCATAGCAGAGAATGAGGCTTCACGTCAGCCACCACTGCAACAGTCCATTGGCATATATTTAGGCCTAGCACACAGGCAGAGGAGAGAGGTCCCGTAACAGAGAATCTGGCTTCATGTCAGCAGAGAATCAGTCTGCATGTCATAGCAGAGAATGAGGCTTCACGTCAGCCACCACTGCAACAGTCCATTGGCATATATTTAGGCCCAGCACACACACAGGCAGAGGAGAGAGGTCCCGTAACAGAGAATCTGTCTTCATGTCAGCAGAGAATTAGTCTGCATGTCATAGCAGAGAATGAGGCTTCACGTCACCCACCACTGCAACAGTCCATTGTCATATATTTAGGCCTAGCACACAGGCAGAGCAGAGAGGTCCCGTAACAGACAATCTGGCTTCATGACAGCAGAGAATCAGTCTGCATGTCATAGCAGAGAATGAGGCTTCACGTCACCCACCACTGCAACAGTCCATTGGCATATATTTAGGCCTAGCACACAGGCAGAGGAGAGAGGTCCCGTAACAGAGAATCTGTCTTCATGTCAGCAGAGAATCAGTCTGCATGTCATAGCAGAGAATGAGGCTTCACGTCAGCCACCACTGCAACAGTCCATTGGCATATATTTAGGCCCAGCACCCAGGCAGAGGAGGGAGGTCCCGTAACAGAGAATCTGTCTTCATGTCAGCAGAGAATTAGTCTGCATGTCATAGCAGAGAATGAGGCTTCACGTCAGCCACCACTGCAACAGTCCATTGGCATATATTTAGGCCCAGCACACACAGGCAGAGGAGAGAGGTCCCGTAACAGAGAATCTGGCTTCATGTCAGCAGAGAATCAGTCTGCATGTCATAGCAGAGAATGAGGCTTCACGTCAGCCACCACTGCAACAGTCCATTGGCATATATTTAGGCCCAGCACACACACAGGCAGAGGAGAGAGGTCCCGTAACAGAGAATCTGGCTTCATGTCAGCAGAGAATCAGTCTGCATGTCATAGCAGAGAATGAGGCTTCACGTCAGCCACCACTGCAACAGTCCATTGGCATATATTTAGGCCCAGCACACACACAGGCAGAGGAGAGAGGTCCCGTAACAGAGAATCTGGCTTCATGTCAGCAGAGAATCAGTCTGCATGTCATAGCAGAGAATGAGGCTTCACGTCAGCCACCACTGCAACAGTCCATTGGCATATATTTAGGCCCAGCACACACACAGGCAGAGGAGAGAGGTCCCGTAACAGAGAATCTGTCTTCATGTCAGCAGAGAATTAGTCTGCATGTCATAGCAGAGAATGAGGCTTCACGTCACCCACCACTGCAACAGTCCATTGGCATATATTTAGGCCTAGCACACAGGCAGAGCAGAGAGGTCCCGTAACAGACAATCTGGCTTCATGACAGCAGAGAATCAGTCTGCATGTCATAGCAGAGAATGAGGCTTCACGTCACCCACCACTGCAACAGTCCATTGGCATATATTTAGGCCTAGCACACAGGCAGAGCAGAGAGGTCCCGTAACAGACAATCTGGCTTCATGTCAGCAGAGAATCAGTCTGCATGTCATAGCAGAGAATGAGGCTTCACGTCACCCACCACTGCAACAGTCCATTGGCATATATTTAGGCCTAGCACACAGGCAGAGCAGAGAGGTCCCGTAACAGACAATCTGGCTTCATGACAGCAGAGAATCAGTCTGCATGTCATAGCAGAGAATGAGGCTTCACGTCACCCACCACTGCAACAGTCCATTGGCATATATTTAGGCCTAGCACACAGGCAGAGCAGAGAGGTCCCGTAACAGACAATCTGGCTTCATGTCAGCAGAGAATCAGTCTGCATGTCATAGCAGAGAATGAGGCTTCACGTCACCCACCACTGCAACAGTCCATTGGCATATATTTAGGCCTAGCACACAGGCAGAGCAGAGAGGTCCCGTAACAGACAATCTGGCTTCATGACAGCAGAGAATCAGTCTGCATGTCATAGCAGAGAATGAGGCTTCACGTCACCCACCACTGCAACAGTCCATTGGCATATATTTAGGCCTAGCACACAGGCAGAGCAGAGAGGTCCCGTAACAGACAATCTGGCTTCATGTCAGCAGAGAATCAGTCTGCATGTCATAGCAGAGAATGAGGCTTCACGTCACCCACCACTGCAACAGTCCATTGGCATATATTTAGGCCTAGCACACAGGCAGAGCAGAGAGGTCCCGTAACAGACGATCTGGCTTCATGTCAGCAGAGAATCAGTCTGCATGTCATAGCAGAGAATCAGGCTTCACGTCAGCCACCACTGCAACAGTCCATTGTCATAAATTTAGGCCCAGCACCCAGGCAGAGGAGAGAGGTCCCGTAACAGACAATCTGGCTTCATGTCAGCAGAGAATTAGTCTGCATGTCATAGCAGAGAATCAGGCTTCATGTCAGCCACCACTGCAACAGTCCATTGGCATATATTTAGGCCTAGCACACAGGCAGAGGAGAGGTTCATTCAACTTTGGGTAGCCTCGCAATATAATGGTAAAATGAAAATAAAAATAGGATTGAATGAGGAAGTGCCCTGGAGTCCAATAATATATGGTTATGGGGAGGTAGTTAATGTCTAATCTGGACAAGGGACGGACAGGTCCTGTGGGATCCATGCCTGGTTCATTTTTATGAACGTCAGCTTGTCCACATTGGCTGTAGACAGGCGGCTGCGTTTGTCTGTAATGACGCCCCCTGCCGTGCTGAATACACGTTCAGACAAAACGCTGGCTGCCGGGCAGGCCAGCACCTCCAAGGCATAAAAGGCTAGCTCTGGCCACGTGGACAATTTAGAGACCCAGAAGTTGAATGGGGCCGAACCATCAGTCAGTACGTGGAGGGGTGTGCACACGTACTGTTCCACCATGTTAGTGAAATGTTGCCTCCTGCTAACACGTTGCGTATCAGGTGGTGGTGCAGTTAGCTGTGGCGTGTTGACAAAAGTTTTCCACATCTCTGCCATGCTAACCCTGCCCTCAGAGGAGCTGGCCGTGACACAGCTGCCTTGGCGACCTCTTGCTCCTCCTCTGCCTTGGCCTTGGGCTTCCACTTGTTCCCCTGTGACATTTGGGAATGCTCTCAGTAGCGCGTCTACCAACGTGCGCTTGTACTCGCGCATCTTCCTATCACGCTCCAGTGCAGGAAGTAAGGTGGGCACATTGTCTTTGTAGCGTGGATCCAGCAGGGTGGCAACCCAGTAGTCCGCACAGGTTAAAATGTGGGCAACTCTGCTGTCGTTGCGCAGGCACTGCAGCATGTAGTCGCTCATGTGTGCCAGGCTGCCCAGGGGTAAGGACAAGCTGTCCTCTGTGGGAGGCGTATCGTCATCGTCCTGCCTTTCCCCCCAGCCACGCACCAGTGATGGACCCGAGCTGCGTTGGGTGCCACCCCGCTGTGACCATGCTTCATCCTCATCCTCCTCCACCTCCTCCTCATCCTCGTCCTCCTCGTCCTCCAGTAGTGGGCCCTGGCTGGCCACATTTGTACCTGGCCTCTGCTGTTGCAAAAAACCTCCCTCTGAGTCACTTCGAAGAGACTGGCCTGAAAGTGCTAAAAATGACCCCTCTTCCTCATCCTCCTCCTCCTCCTCCTGGGCCACCTCCTGTTCCATCATCGCCCTAAGTGTTTTCTCAAGGAGACATAGAAGTGGTATTGTAACGCTGATAACGGTGTCATCGCCACTGGCCATGTTGGTGGAGTACTCGAAACAGCGCAACAGGGCACACAGGTCTCGCATGGAGGCCCAGTCATTGGTGGTGAAGTGGTGCTGTTCTGTAGTGCGACTGACCCGTGCGTGCTGCAGCTGAAACTCCACTATGGCCTGCTGCTGCTCGCACAGTCTGTCCAGCATGTGCAAGGTGGAGTTCCACCTGGTGGGCACGTCGCATATGAGGCGGTGAGCGGGAAGGCCGAAGTTACGCTGTAGCGCAGACAGGCGAGCAGCGGCAGGATGTGAACGCCGGAAGCGCGAACAGACGGCCCGCACTTTATGCAGCAGCTCTGACATGTCGGGGTAGTTGTGAATGAACTTCTGCACCACCAAATTCAGCACATGCGCCAAGCAAGGGATGTGCGTCAAATTGGCTAGTCCCAGAGCTGCAACGAGATTTCGCCCATTATCACACACCACCAGGCCGGGCTTGAGGCTCACCGGCAGCAACCACTCGTCGGTCTGTTGTTCAATACCCCGCCACAACTCCTGTGCGGTGTGGGGCCTGTCCCCCAAACATATGAGTTTCAGAATGGCCTGCTGACGTTTACCCCGGGCTGTGCTGAAGTTGGTGGTGAAGGTGTGTGGCTGACTGGATGAGCAGGTGGAAGAAGAGGAGGAGGAAGCCGAGAAGGAGGAGGTGGCAACAGGAGGCAAAGAATGTTGCCCTGCGATCCTTGGCGGCGGCAGGACGTGCGCCAAACAGCTCTCCGCCTGGGGCCCAGCTGCCACTACATTTACCCAGTGTGCAGTTAGGGAGATATAGCGTCCCTGGCCGTGCTTACTGGTCCACGTATCTGTGGTTAGGTGGACCTTGCTACAGATGGCGTTGCGCAGTGCACACTTGATTTTATCGGATACTTGGTTGTGCAGGGAAGGCACGGCTCTCTTGGAGAAGTAGTGCCGGCTGGGAACAACATACTGTGGGACAGCAAGCGACATGAGCTGTTTGAAGCTGTCTGTGTCCACCAGCCTAAATGACAGCATTTCATAGGCCAGTAGTTTAGAAATGCTGGCATTCAGGGCCAGGGATCGAGGGTGGCTAGGTGGGAATTTACGCTTTCTATCAAATGTTTGTGAGATGGAGAGCTGAACGCTGGCGTGTGACATGGTTGAGACGCTTGGTGACGGAGGTGGTGGTGGTGGTGTTGGTGGTACATCCCCTGTTTGCTGGGCGGCAGGTGCCAACGTTCCTCCAGAGGCGGAGGAAGAGGCCGAGGCGGCAGCAGCAGAATAGGCCGAGGCGGCAGCAGCAGAAGAGGTAGCAGGGGGAGCCTGAGTGACTTCCTTGGTTTTAAGGTGTTTACTCCACTGCAGTTCATGCTTTGCATGCAGGTGCCTGGTCATGCAGGTTGTGCTCAGGTTCAGAACGTTAATGCCTCGCTTCAGGCTCTGATGGCACAGCGTGCAAACCACTCGGGTCTTGTCGTCAGCACATTGTTTGAAGAAGTGCCATGCCAGGGAACTCCTTGAAGCTGCCTTTGGGGTGCTCGGTCCCAGATGGCGGCGGTCAGTAGCAGGCGGAGTCTCTTGGCGGCGGGTGTTCTGCTTTTGCCCACTGCTCCCTCTTTTGCTACGCTGTTGGCTCGGTCTCACCACTGCCTCTTCCTCCGAACTGTGAAAGTCAGTGGCACGACCTTCATTCCATGTGGGGTCTAGGACCTCATCGTCCCCTGCATCGTCTTCCACCCAGTCTTGATCCCTGACCTCCTGTTCAGTCTGCACACTGCAGAAAGACGCAGCAGTTGGCACCTGTGTTTCGTCATCATCAGAGACATGCTGAGGTGGTATTCCCATGTCCTCATCATCAGGAAACATAAGTGGTTGTGCGTCAGTGCATTCTATGTCTTTCACCGCTGGGGAAGGGCTAGGTGGATGCCCTTGGGAAACCCTGCCAGCGGAGTCTTCAAACAGCATAAGAGACTGCTGCATAACTTGAGGCTGAGACAGTTTCCCTGGTATGCATGGGGGTGATGTGACAGACTGATGGGGTTGGTTTTCAGGCGCCATCTGTGCGCTTTCTGCAGAAGACTGGGTGGGAGATAATGTGAACGTGCTGGATCCACTGTCGGCCACCCAATTGACTAATGCCTGTACCTGCTCAGGCCTTACCATCCTTAGAACGGCATTGGGCCCCACCATATATCGCTGTAAATTCTGGCGGCTACTGGGACCTGAGGTAGTTGGTACACTAGGACGTGTGGATGTGGCAGAACGGCCACGTCCTCTCCCAGCACCAGAGGGTCCACTAACACCACCACGACCATGTCCACGTCCGCGTCCCTTACTAGATGTTTTTCTCATTGTTATGGTTCACCACAACAACAAATATATTATTTGGCCCAATGTATTGTATTCAAATTCAGCGGGATATAAATTTGAGGCCTAGTATTTAGGCGCTGGGTGACCGGTATGGATTTAGTGACAGAATTAGACTTGGAAATGCACAGAAGCGTGTGTGTGAAGTTATTCTGAATGACCCAATGTGCACCTTGAATATTATATACCCTTTTTGGGATAGATTTCAAATAGCTCTGATATAGCAGGAACCACTAAATTATGAAATTGCTAAATTGGGAATTGTACTTCAACCCAGAACAAAAAATGTGCTTTGACGGGCACTAAATAACTTTCCCAGCTACAACAGTACAGCGGTAACGAGAGATTTAGAGGGATTTAAATTTGAGGCCTAGTATTTAGGCGCTGGGTGACAGGTATGGGTTTAGTGACAGAATTAGACTTGGAAATACACAGTAGCGGGTGTGTGTGAAGTTATTCTGAATGACCCAATGTGCACCTTCAATATTATATACCCTTTTTGGGATAGATTTCAAATAGCTCTGATATAGCAGGAACCACTAAATTATGAAATTGCTAAATTGGGAATTGTACTTCAACCCAGAACAAAAAATGTGCTTTGACGGACACTAAATATCTTGCCCAGCAACAACAGTACAGCGGTGGGTAACGAGAGATTTAGAGGGATTTAAATTTGAGGCCTAGTATTTAGGCGCTGGGTCACCGGTATGGATTTAGTGACAGAATTAGACTTGGAAATGCACAGAAGCGTGTGTGTGAAGTTATTCTGAATGACCCTATGTGCACCTTCAATATTATATACCCTTTTAGGGATAGATTTCAAATAGCTCTGATATAGCAGAAACCACTAAATTATGAAATTGCTAAATTGGGAATTGTACTTCAACCCAGAACAAAAAATGTGCTTTGACGGACACTAAATATCTTGCCCAGCAACAACAGTACAGCGGTGGGTAACGAGAGATTTAGAGGGATTTAAATTTGAGGCCTAGTATTTAGGCGCTGGGTCACCGGTATGGATTTAGTGACAGAATTAGACTTGGAAATGCACAGAAGCGTGTGTGTGAAGTTATTCTGAATGACCCTATGTGCACCTTCAATATTATATACCCTTTTAGGGATAGATTTCAAATAGCTCTGATATAGCAGAAACCACTAAATTATGAAATTGCTAAATTGGGAATTGTACTTCAACCCAGAACAAAAAATGTGCTTTGACGGACACTAAATATCTTGCCCAGCAACAACAGTACAGTGGTGGGTAACGAGAGATTTAGAGGGATTTAAATTTGAGGCCTAGTATTTAGGCGCTGGGTCACCGGTATGGATTTAGTGACAGAATTAGACTTGGAAATGCACAGAAGCGTGTGTGTGAAGTTATTCTGAATGACCCTATGTGCACCTTCAATATTATATACCCTTTTAGGGATAGATTTCAAATAGCTCTGATATAGCAGAAACCACTAAATTATGAAATTGCTAAATTGGGAATTGTACTTCAACCCAGAACAAAAAATGTGCTTTGACGGACACTAAATATCTTGCCCAGCAACAACAGTACAGCGGTGGGTAACGAGAGATTTAGAGGGATTTAAATTTGAGGCCTAGTATTTAGGCGCTGGGTGACAGGTATGGGTTTAGTGACAGAATTAGACTTGGAAATACACAGTAGCGGGTGTGTGTGAAGTTATTCTGAATGACCCAATGTGCACCTTCAATATTATATACCCTTTTTGGGATAGATTTCAAATAGCTCTGATATAGCAGGAACCACTAAATTATGAAATTGCTAAATTGGGAATTGTATTTCAACCCAGAACAAGAAATGTGCTTGAACGGACACTAAATAACTCGCCCAGCTACAGCACTAGGGACAGATTTAGCTGGATATAAATTTGAGGCCTAGTATTTAGGCGCTGGGTGACCGGTATGGATTTAGTGACAGAATTAGACTGGGATATGGCCAAAAAATGAACAGACTATTGCTGGTTAAATGCACTTGGTGTGACAGCTTCACCCTGATGTAGGCTTTAGCCAAAAAACAACCACACCATTGAGGGTTAAATGCACTTGGTGACAGGCGCAGCTTGCCCCTGATTTTGTATATGGCCAAAAAATGAACAGACTATTGCTGGTTAAATGCACTTGGTGTGACAGCTTCACCCTGATGTAGGCTTTAGCCAAAAAACAACCACACCATTGAGGGTTAAATGCACTTGGTGACAGGCGCAGCTTGCCCCTGATTTTGTATATGGCCAAAAAATGAACAGACTATTGCTGGTTAAATGCACTTGGTGTGACAGCTTCACCCTGATGTAGGCTTTAGCCAAAAAACAACCACACCATTGAGGGTTAAATGCACTTGGTGACAGGCGCAGCTTGCCCCTGATTTTGTATATGGCCAAAAAATGAACAGACTATTGCTGGTTAAATGCACTTGGTGTGACAGCTTCACCCTGATGTAGGCTTTAGCCAAAAAACAACCACACCATTGAGGGTTAAATGCACTTGGTCGCAGCTTGTGCTGGCGCACCACAAGACACAAAATGGCCGCCGATCACCCCAGAAAAATGAGACTGACAAACGGTCTGTGCAGCCTAAAAACAGTGAGCAATTGAGGATCAGCAGCTCAATGATCCACAGCTGCAGATCGATCAGTTAATCAAGTCCTTTGGAGGAGTTAATCTGCCTAATCTCGCCCTACTGTCGCAGCCGCAACCTCTCCCTACGCTAATCAGAGCAGAGTGACGGGCGGCGCTATGTGACTCCAGCTTAAATAGAGGCTGGGTCACATGGTGCTCTGGCCAATCACAGCCATGCCAATAGTAGGCATGGCTGTGATGGCCTCTTGGGGCAAGTAGTATGACGCTTGTTGATTGGCTGCTTTGCAGCCTTTCAAAAAGCGCCAAGAAAGCGTCACAAAAGCGCGAAGAAAGCGACGAACACCGAACCCGAACCCGGACTTTTACGAAAATGTCCGGGTTCGGGTCCGTGTCACGGACACCCCAAAATTCGGTACGAACCCGAACTATACAGTTCGAGTTCGCTCATCCCTAGTCATTACCACTGAGGAAGGGGAGAAGCGTCCCCGAAACGCGTTTGGTGTCCAGTGATCTGACTAAAAGATCTGAATATGACCTACTAAGAAAAGACTCTTTACATTATATGAAGAATAAGTGCACTTTAAATTCATCTGGCTGCTACGATTACAGCTTGAGTCGGAAGAAAGACGACTACTGAATCCTTCAGTGCCGATACGTCATTTCCGGAGCGACGAGTGCGTCTCTGAACCCACGTGGAACGCTGAACAGAGCAACAGCCGGGACGCCGGCTCTCAGCGGAGCTCCGATATATTTAAACAACCGATCGGCACATACGAAGAAAAGGTAAGGCCACATAGTGGGTCATTACTCTGCATATTTCAACTGCCAAACTGTGAAAGTTCATACCGAACATAAAAAGGAAGACTCTATTGAAAGCCCAATATAATTGAAATACCTACTCTTATTGGACTTTTCCTCTTACCAAGAAACAGAAGAAAAAGGATCCTTTACCCTCATTATTCCCCTCTGCCATTTTTTTCTTTATAGGTGGTTAATTGTGAAGGAATATAATTAATGTCATATAGAAATTAAGGAAATTTATGACTGCGATGCATTTGGTACTTTATTAAGATTGGTGGTCCACACTCAACTTAATATATTTTTAGTTTTTAACCTTTTATGTGTTATTATTAATAAATATTGTGACCTGCTTGAGAACCGTGTGACCCCATTTGTTTGAGAGTGCCAGTCTTTTAGTTATATATTTATTCATTTTATTGTGAAGGGTGAGTCACTCACAGACTAGAGCACCTCATAGTGGCTGCAAGTGGGTGTAGCTATTTCCTATAAAACACCTTTAGATGGAAAAAGATGCTTGGTCGGTCCTCTTACTTTCAATTTGGGGCACTGCGCGTGCGCCGTGCAATGTACTGTGCAATCCCAATATGAGTGGTATGTTAAGTAGTACTATTCCTATCAGTTTAATCCCTGTTACGTCCCCTATCAGGGGACGTGTATGGAATAGATTTTAGGAACCGGCAGATGGAAAAAGATGCTTGGTCGGTCCTCTTCCAATTTGGGCCACTGCGCGTGAGCCATGCAATGTACTGTGCTACCAGATATGAGTGGTATGTTAAGTAGTACTATTCCTATCAGTTTAATCCCTGTTACTTCCCCTATCCGGGGACATGTATGGAATAGAGTTTAGACAACCGCAAAGAGTTGTCGATAGTTGACACACTCATGACATAAATTTTATTCCTCTATGCGTCAATCTTGGTGTAGTGATGACTGTGCTCGTGCGCACGTTTGGGAAATTGCAGGCGATGGCGGTTTTTCAAAGCCTCTGGTCGTGCCGAGGAAGTTCCGTGACAGTTAAGTGACCCAGAAAACAATGATTCTGCAGTGTGGGCCCATTGTTGGCCTAGTAGGCTTTAATGATCACCTTAGATGATCACAAAGAAAATTAATGTTTTTTCTATGCAAAATTATCCAGCCGATCGCTTTTGGTCTGTTCACAATGAAGCAACGACCTTATCATCTGGGGTGTGCCAACATTGCCATTGCCAACACACTCATAGAGGTGGTCGCTTCATTGTGATACGCAAGCCCCTTCACCACAACAAGGTAACAATCACGAAGGGGAATTTACACATGTATGTGCCTTTTTTTTTTTTTGTTTCTGCAGCCCCAGTGCAGCACCAGAGGCCAGAAAAATTAGGCATGTACAAATGTCTAAAAAAATTTGGTATTGTTGATATTGTTGCAGCCGCTGCTGTAGCAGAAAGTGCACTAAAACATTACAGCTTGAACCCTAGTTGGTGGCGGAGAAGTCACGCAAGTCATCCGGCATTCAGAGATAAAAATACAGCAGCGTGTGGACCATTTTTAGCCCAAGGCAGCTCATCTCATCAGGCCTTTTTTAGTCAAATGTATCGCCCACTGTCAGTCCCTTCGGGATCCATGCCTCATTCATCTTAATAAAGGTGAGGTAATCTAGACTTTTTTGACCTAGGCGACTTCTCTTCTCAGTGACAATACCTCCTGCTGCACTGAAGGTCCTTTCTGACAGGACACTTGAAGCGGGGCAGGCCAGAAGTTCTATCGCAAATTGGGATAGCTCAGGCCACAGGTCAAGCCTGCACACCCAGTAGTCAAGGGGTTCATCGCTCCTCAGAGTGTCGATATCTGCAGTTAAGGCGAGGTAGTCTGCTACCTGTCGGTCGAGTCGTTCTCTGAGGGTGGACCCCGAAGGGCTGTGGCGATGCGTAGGACTTAAAAAGCTCTGCATGTCCTCCATCAACAACACGTCTGTAAAGCGTCCTGTCCTTGCCGGCGTGGTCGTGGTAGGAGGAGGATTACTTTCACCTCTTCCCCTGTTAGATTCCCGTTGTGCTGTGACATCACCCTTATACGCTGTGTAAAGCATACTTTTTAACTTGTTTTGGAACTGCTGCATCCTTTCCGACTTCCGGTAATTCGGTAACATTTCAGCCACTTTCTGCTTATACCGGGGGTCTAGTAGCGTGGCCACCCAGTACAGGTCGTTCTCCTTCAGCCTTTTTATACGAGGGTCCCTCAACAGGCACGACAGCATGAAAGACCCCATTTGCACAAGGTTGGATGCCGAGCTACTCATGTCCCGTTCCTCGTCCTCACTGATCTCACTGAAGGTCTGTTCTTCCCCCCAGCCACGTACAACACCACGGGTACCAGATAGGTGACAACGAGCACCCTGGGATGCCTGCTGTGGTTGGTCTTCCTCCTCCTCAAAGCCACATTCCTCCTCTGACTCCTCTTCCTCAGACTCCTCTTCCAGCGTTGCCGCAGGTCCAGCAAGCGATGCTGATAAGGCTGTTTCTGGTGGTGATGGTGACCACAACTCTTCCTCTTCCTCTTCACGCTCATCTACGGCCTGATCCAGCACTCTTCGCAGGGCACGCTCCAGGAAGAAAACAAATGGGATGATGTCGCTGATGGTGCCTTCGGTGCGACTGACTAGGTTTGTCACCTCCTCAAAAGGACGCATGAGCCTACAGGCATTGCGCATGAGCGTCCAGTAACGTGGCAAAAAAATACCCAGCTCTGCAGAGGCTGTCCTAGCACCCCGGTCATACAAATACTCGTTGACGGCTTTTTCTTGTTGGAGCAGGCGGTCGAACATTAGGAGTGTTGAATTCCAACGTGTCGGGCTGTCGCAAATCAAGCGCCTCACTGGCATGTTGTTTCGCCGCTGAATATCTGAAAAGTGCGCCATGGCCGTGTAGGAACGCCTGAAATGGCCACACACCTTCCTGGCCTGCTTGAGGACGTCCTGTAAGCCTGGGTACTTATGCACAAAGCGTTGTACGATCAGATTCAACACATGTGCCATGCACGGCACATGTGTCAACTTGCCCAAATTCAATGCCGCCAACAAATTGCTTCCGTTGTCACACACCACTTTGCCGATCTCCAGTTGGTGCGGAGTCAGCCACTGATCCACCTGTGCGTTCAGGGCGGACAGGAGTGCTGGTCCGGTGTGACTCTCTGCTTTCAGGCAAGTCAACCCCAAGACGGCGTGACACTGTCGTATCCGGGATGTGGAATAGCCCCTGGGGAGCTGGGGGGTGCAGTTGATGTGGAGCAAGACGCAGCAGCAGAAGAGGACTCAGCCGAGGAGGTTAGCGAAGAGGATGGAGTAGGAGGAGTAGAGGAGGTGGCAGCAGGCCTGCCTGCAAGTCGTGGCGGTGTCACCAACTCCTCTGCAGAGCCACGCATTCCATGCTTGGCAGCCGTCAGCAGGTTTACCCAATGCGCAGTGTACGTGATATACCTGCCCTGACCGTGCTTTGCAGACCAGGTATCAGTGGTCAGATGGACCCTTGCCCCAACACTGTGTGCCAGACATGCCATGACTTCCTTTTCCACAATAGAGTACAGGTTGGGGATTGCCTTTTGTGAAAATAAATTTTGTCCGGTTACCTTCCACTGCGGTGTCCCAATAGCAATTTTTTTTTTTAAGGCCTCAGCTTGTATGGTAAAATCTGGCGAGTTCCGACAAGCCAGCTGTCAGACGCCGGGCAAGGGGGTAACTCTGTGACATTGGCTTCTTAAGCTCAAACATTTCCTTGACAGACACCTGACTGTGGGCAGATGAGCAGGAACTGCTTAAGGTGAGAGGCGGAGTGACGGTTGGTTGAGAGGGGGCAAGGAGGACAGCAGTGGTTGACGTGGCTGAAGATGCTGGACCAGGAGGAGGATGGTGGCTTTGAGTTTGTGTGCTTCTTGTACTCATCATCATGTGTTGATCCCATAGGCGTTTGTGATGTGAGATCATGTGCCTTCGCAAAGCAGTTGTACTTAGGTGGGTGTTGGACTTCCCACGACTTAGTTTCTTTTGGCACAGGTTGCAAATGGCATCGCTGTTATCAGAGGCAGACACACAAAAAAAATGCCACACTGCTGAGCTTTGCAATGACAGCATTCTGGTGGTGGCAACAGCATGCGTTGATTGGCGTGATGTCTGGCTGACCCCGGTGCCGATACAACCTGTCTGACTGTGCCACTAGCTCTTTGCAACGACCTCCCCCTGCTTCCAACTCGTCTCCTCCTCCTCTCTTTCTCCCCATCTGAACTTCTTCTCTTCGAGCAGGCACCCACGTGACATCCACGGACACATCGTCATCATCAACCGCTTCACTTGTATCTGACAACTCAGCAAAGGAAGCAGCAGCGGGTACAAAATCATCATCATCACACCGTACGTCCATGTGTGTATTGCTGCCTGACTGAGACATATCCCTGCTATCTACATCCTCTGGCAATAATGGTTGTGCATCACTCATTTCTTCCAACTGATGTGTAAATAACTCCTCTGACAGATCAAGTGAAGCAGCTGTGGTGCTAGTGTTGGTGGTGGCAGCAGGTGGGCGAGTGGTAACTTGAGAGGTGCCCGAAGCTGAGCTGGAGGAGGACGGTGGGTCAACGTTCCGAGCGGAAGCTGTAGAAGATTGGGTGTCCTGTGTTAGCCAGTCAACTATGTCCTCAGAACTTTTCGAGTTCAGGGTACGTTGCCTCTGAACACTGGGAATTATTCTAGGGCTAAAGGAAATCACAGCACCACGACCACGACGGCCCCTGCAGGGTGGCCTGCCTCTGCCTGTCATATTTCTTCCGATTAGTTGTACTATGCGTGCAAGCTACTGTGACACCAGATATGAGTGGTGGCACTGGGCACTGGCAGTAGTGGGCACAGTACACGCTGTAGGCCTGACACACATGCTTGCAGGCAATATTACAGTGAAAAATTTTAATTTTTATTTTTTTATGTAATCTTCTGTGACACCAGATATGAGTGGCACTGGTGGCACTGGGCACTGACAGTAGTTGGCACAGTACACGCTGTAGGCCTGACACACGCGCTTGCAGGCAACTGCAATTATATTACAGTGAAAACGTTTTTTTTTTTTTTTTTTATGCAAGCTACTGTGACACCAGATATGAGTGGTGGCACTGGGAACTGGCAGGTAGTGGGCACAGTATACGCTGCGGGCCTGACACACACGCTGGCAGGCAACTGTAATTAGATTACAGTGAAAAAAAAGCAGACTGATGTACTAGCCCTAAAAAGGGCTTTTTGGGGTGCTGTCAGGATGCTGTCCTTACAGCAGATCAGATGAGTCTTTCAGGCTGGAGTGGACACTGAATACACTGGCCTAGCTATCGATTTCCCTATCAAATCAGCAGCAGCTGCACTGTCCCTGCTCTCACTAACACTGCAGCTTCCGAATGAATCTAAGATGGATGCTGTCCTTGCTTTTTGCTTGGAGGTGGGAGGGTCTGGGAGGGAGGGTCTGCTGCTGATTGGCTGGAATGTGTCTGCTGACTGAGAGGTACTGGGTCAAAGTTTTCTCAATGATGACAAATAGGGGGCAGACCGAACTTTGCATATGTTCGCCCGCCGCGGCGAACAAGCGATGTTCACCAGGAACTGTTTGCCAGCGAATAGTTTGGGACATCTCTACAGCTGACACGTTAAAAAATGCCCACACTATGAAGCCATGTGCCGGCGTCCTGGGAGCGCCAGATGTGACCGTGCATGTTGGATGGCTCGCTCCAGATACATTTGCAGTATGATTTTCTCCTCCTTCCCTCCTTCTACCCCCAATCTGCTGATCTGTCTCTCCCTCTAAACTCCCCTCCTCTTCCTCTCTTGTGGGCACCCACGTGACATCCACCGACACGGTAAGGTCTGGGAATGAATGGGAAAATAATTCCTCTGACGAGTGGAGGGGCTATGGTGGTGGTGGTGTTTTTGGGGGTGCACATGGCAGAGAGTGAGGAGGGTGTAGATACAGAGGATGAGAAGGGTGCAGAAGAAGAAGGCTGAGTGAGCCACTCAACCAACTCTGGTGCGTCCTTTCATGTAATCACAAGCACCTTCTTCAACTTCCCACTTAGGCTCCGGCCTGGTGCACCTGCCCGACCCCTACCACCCCTGCGAAATGGCCTGCCTCTTCCTCTGCCTGTAATTTTTAAAATGACCCTTTGACAGAGTCTCTATAGAAGAGCAGTATTTGTAGAAGCAGGTATATTGCAGGTCTCAATCAATATTTGGTGGAAGCTGGTATATCAATCCCCTCTATTAGTATTTTATGGAAACAGGTATATAGAACCCCTTAATGAGTATTTGCTGGAAGCCGGTGAATCGAAACCCTTATTATTTGGTGAAAGTTGATGTATCGCAGGCCTCAATTAATATTTGGTGGAAGCCGGTATATCTATCCCCTCTATCAGTATTTTGTGGAAACAGGTATACAGAACCCCTTAATTAGTATTTGCTGTAAGCTAGTATATCAAACCCCTTAATCAATATTTGCTGGAAGCTGGTGTATCACAGGCCTCAATCAATATTTTGTGGAAGCCGTTGTATCACACCCCTCAGCCAATATTTTGTGGAAGCCGGAGTATCACACCCCTCAATAAGTATTTTGTGAAAGCAGATATATCAAACCCCTTAAACGGGTTCTGCAGTTTGTTTAAACCTATGATCTATCCTCTGGATAGATAATCAGCATCTGATCGGCAGGGGTCCTACACCCGGGACCCCTGACGATCAGGAGCGTTGCTGCCTTCTCACTGTTTACTGCAGGCCCAGTGATGTCACGACTAATATCAAATGGCCTAGGCGCTGCTAAGCTCTGTTCACTTGAATAGAGCTTAGCCCTGGCCAGGCCATTGATACTAGTCATGACATGGGCCTGCGGTAAACAGTTAGAAGGCGCGGGGCTTCTGGAGCACCGCTGCCTTCTCAAACAGCTGATCAGGTCGATCAGATGCTGATGATTTATCCAGCGGAAAGATCATCAGTTTAAACAAACTGCAGAACCCCTTTAATCTGTATTTTGTGGAAGCAGGTATATCGTACCCCTTAATCAGTTTTTTATGGGGCAACAGGTATATCACAACAGTTGTGAGACGGTCTGAATATGAGTTACTGTCTGTCATTCCCTTATTCCCATGAAATAATATCACCAAAAATTCACAGAGTAAAATATTGCTGGTGTCGAATAATAATCTACACAAGAGCCAAAGCTTCATGCTTGTCAGTTACATTTTCTGGGGAAATTCACAAATTTTTGGGTGTGAAGTACCACTGCTATACCTAGTAGACAGGTTGAAAATAAAAATTGTCAGTTACATTTTTGGGTGAAATTCACAAATTTTTGGGTGTAATATACCCCTCCTCTACCTAGTTGACAGCTTAATAAATTTCAATAATTTTTATTTTACATTTTCGGGTGATAATAAACAATTTTTTCCTGTCGTCGACCCCTGCTCTACCAAGTAGACAGGTTAATAAATTTCTGAAATTTTTCTGTTACATTCTTGGGTTGATATTTTACAATTTTAGATGTGAATAAACCCCTGCTCTGCATAGGTGACAGGGAATAAAATTTCATAAATTCTTCTTTAATTGATGCGCGCCACATCCCTTCATTCAATGCTTAAACTTTAACAAGTTGCACCACATTTGCGCTTCAATAATGTGTCCCACATTTCATCTTTACTCTTTTGGCCCACATTTGCGCTTCAATAATATGTCCCACATTTCATCTTTACTCTTTTGGCCCACATTTGCGCTTCAATAATGTGTCACACATTTAATCTTTACTCTTTTGGCCCACATTTGCGCTTCAATAATGTGTCCCACATTTGCGCTTCTGTAATTCGTCCCACATTTGCGCCTCAATATCTGTTCCCATATTTCCGCTCTATCCCAATTTTTTTAAATAAATTTATCTCCCTTAAATTTGGTCTCTCTTTCTCACGCTCCCTCTCCGGCGTGGAACCCTGATTCGCCGATAACCGTGATCAACATGGTAGGCTCAGAAAGAACATCGAAAGTTGATAGAGAAGATATCAAAATGGATGGTGGATGTCACTGGGGCACCTCTACATAGGTGACAGGAACATCAATTTAAAAAAATCGTCAACTACATTGTCAGGTGACATTTTTCAAATTTTGCCAGATAGAAACACCTGCTCTGCATAGTTAACAGGAAATAAAATTAAAGAACTTATTCATTAATTGAAGCGCAACACATCCTTTTATTCATTGCTTAAACTTTAAAGAGTTGTGCCACTTTTACGCTTTAATACTTTGTCCCATATTTCCGCTCTATAATTTTAAATTTGAAAAAATGAATCCTCCCTTGGATGTGGTCACTTTTTCTCATGCTCCATCTCCGGCCTGGAACCCTGGTTCCCCGCCACCCGTGATCACCATGGTAGGCGCATAAATGAACATCGAAAGTTGAGCAGATATCAAATTGGATCGTGAACATCACGGGGTCGTAGGGCAGTAAGTATACACACGCCTACATGAACTGACTGACAGGGGTCAGCCCCTGCAACTTCTGGGTCTCCAAATTGGGCACATGGCCTGAGCTTGCCCTTTACCCCTTGGGGGTGCTGACCTGCCCTGAATCCAGTGTATTGTCTGAACGTTTGTTTAGCATGACTGGAGGGGGTTATCACAGGTTATATTTCCCAATGTTTTGGGGTGTACCCTAATTTAAAAAATAAAAATAAATTTAAAAACAAAAAGCAGTGTAGGCTACCTCCTCCTCCTCCACCACTACTTCCACCTACACCACCACATCCACCACCTCCTCAACCTCCTACTCTATATGGACCTCGTCCTCCTAGATCAAGATTATATATTTTTTATTTTTACATATTTTATGTTATTTAAAGTCATTTCCCTATCCACATTTGTTTTCAGAGCACTTGCCATGCTCTTAACCACATGTTGATGCCATTTGCAGCCCTCTAGCCCTTTCCATGAAATTTTTACAGCCATTTTAGTGCTCAAAAGTTCAGGTTCCCATTGACTTCAATGGGGTTCAGGGTCAAGTTCAGGTCAAATTCGGCTCAAGTTCAGGTCCCGAACTCGAAATTTTTGTGAAGTTCGGCCGAACCTGTCGAACCCGAACATCCAGGTGTCCACTCAACTGTACTGGCAATCCCTCCACTAACTCCGAACAGTTCCTTTAGTGTGCTGCACTTAAGCTGTGTGTACCAGCCTTCCAATCACTGTACACCAGTGCCTTCCTTGGATTCTCAGTGCAGGGAAAAGGGATGATCCCACTGCTTGCCACCAGTTGTGACGGTCTGAATATGAGTTATCGTGTGTCATTCCCTTATTCCCATGAAATAATATTGCCCAAATTCCACAGAGTTAAATATCGCTGGTGTCGCATAATACTCCACACAGGAGCCAAAGCTTCATGCTGGAACAAAACACGTTTAATGGAAAGCAAGGGCATTCAACTTAAACAGCATCAAACTCCTCCTCTGAGCCAGCGAGACAATGGAGTTTTGGAAACTCAATTTACAAAACAAGGCTTGGTCACATGGCTTACAAGCAATCACTGTGGCTTTTCCAAGACAATGGCCAAAAGTGTTATCTCGTGTATTTTAATTAGGTAGATCAGTCTTGTGGTTAGAAGCAGACTGAATGTCTCGGAAGTGTGTGTACACATGTCCTTGATACACATAGATGTCTACATCCATTGTTAGGAGTAGGTATCTACGGGGATTAAGTAGCAGGGAGGTAAAATAACTAAATGGTTACTGTGGAGTACTTAACAAGTTGCAATTAGTTATTCCAATAGCGTTTGTCCCTCTATCCAGCTGCGGTATCTCAGCAGAACCGCACACAGCTGCTGCACAATACAAATACACTATAATATACTTTCTATGTTAGAAGGTATATTATAGGTATATCACACATGGACAAGCGCTTTCGGCCAGGGATGCTACATTTTCCTGACGGCACACTAGGTGAATGTTGTGGAGGCCAGGAGCGACTCGTACCCTGGGATGGCACAGGTGCTACCAACGCCAAGGATTGAGGGGCCCCAATTCCATCAGGGCTCCACCCCCCACATCTCCTCTTCTGCCTCCTCCTCCACTTCCTCCTCCGAATTATCCTCGTGCAGCACCAGTTAGTCATTAGTCGGTAGCTAGAAGCAGTGTAGCACTGCAGTGGGTAAGCGTCAACAGGCCGTGCTGAAGTTGATATGCTTAGTGGACAAACAGCACACCGCTGCAGAGCTGTGGCAAGGGATAAGAAACCAGACTGAGCTGTGGCTCTCGCCACTCAACCTACAACCAGGCATGGTTGTGTCTGATAATGGCCATAACTTGGTGGCGGCTTTAGGGCTCGGCAAGCTCAGACACATCCCATGCCTAGCCCACGTCTTATACTTTGTGGTACAGTGGTTTCTCAAAACCTACCCCAATTGGCCTGAGCTACTGGTGAAGGTGCACCGCGTGTGTGCACATTTCCGCAAGTCATTGACAGCTTCAGGCAGTCTGTCAACGCTGCAGCAGCGCTTGAAATTGCCAGCTCCCCGGCTGTTGTGCGACTTGAGCACGCACTGGAACTCCACGATCCACATGTTGGCCAGGCTTTGTGAGCAGCAAAGGGCAGTAGTGGAATACCAGCTGAAACATAGTTGTCACCTTTCTAATCAGCTTCCACTATTCACAAGCGAGGAGTGGACATGAATGTCTGACCTCTGTGATGTTTTAAGAAACTTTGAGGAATCAACACAGATGGTGAGCGGCGATAACGCTATTATCAGCATAACCATCCCACTTCTGTGTCTACTCAAACGCTCGCTGCTCACAATAAAGGACGACGCTTTGCATGTGGAAGAGGTGGAACTGGGGGAAGATATTGCACAGGGTGATAGCCAGACCACCCTCAGTTTGTCTTCTCAGTGCGGATTGAACGATAAAGAGGAGGAGCAGAAGATGGTTGCCTCCGCTACAGAGGATAGTATTAATTCCATCTGTTCAGCTAGGGTGGGTAGAACATGGCTGACTTCATGTTAGGCTGCCTTTCCAGCAACCCGTGCATTATACTCCTTTTAGACAACACGGATTACTGGGTGTTTACCCTTTTCGACCCCAGCTACAAAGAGAACTCATCTCTCATTCCTCTGGTGGAGAGGACGAGCAAAACGGTGCAGAAGATTCTTGTTGAAAAATTGCTCAAAAAAATTCCATCTGACAACGCTGGAGGCAGAGTCTGTAGTTTCTTGTCCAACAGAGGAGGGGAGACAAGGGGAAGCAGCAGTTCCAACCGAGGCAGGGCAACACTCTGCAAAGCCTGGGACAATTTCATGAAATCCCGCCAGCACCCTCACCCTGATGCGCGGCCTAGTGTCTCAAGTAGGGGAAAATTTTGGAAGGTAGTAAAGGAGTACATAGCAGTCCATGTCAGCTTTCTCAATGATCCCTCAGTGCCTTAGAACTAGTATTGGATGAAGATCGGCCAGGACGATTCGTGAACGTGATCGCACGAACGAGACCAAATGTTCGTGATCCGCAAGTTTGCGGCGGGCCCCATCCACTTAAATTGCAGGCAAACCTGAAAAACCTTCAGGTCATTATTGCAGCCAACAAATACTTACAAGACGTGCAAAAGTCGTCCCATAACATGGACAGTAACATACCAAATGGGGATCAATGGCAAAAATTCCCGCAATTTTTATTTTTTAATTTTAATCAGAGGCAATTTTTATGCGTCTTAAATACATATGTTTAAAAGAAATTCAATTAAATGTGGTCATCACAGGTGTTGAATTGCTCCAAGATCCATGCCTCATTTATTTTTAGAAATGGGAGGTAGTCCACACTGTTGTGAGCTAGGCGAGCTGCGCTGAACGTCCTTTCGGACAGGACCGTCAACGAGAGCCAAGCCAAGAGTTCCATGGCAAATTGTGCCAGCTCTTACCACAGGACATATCAAACCCCTTAATCAGTTTATTTTGGGGCAACAGGTATATCACACGAGCTGCATTTAGTTGTTCCAATTGTTTGTCCCTCTGTATAGCTGCAGTATCTTAGCAGAACTGCACACAAATGCTGCACAATACAAATGCACTATATAGAAATTATATTATATTTATATCACACCCATGCCTCAATCAGTTTTTTGGGAGGACAACTGGTATATCACCAGCAGGCCTTCACCGACAATCTTTTACAAGGTCAGCTCACCAGCAGGCCCGCACCTAAAATCTTTTACAGGGTCAACTCACCACCAGACCCGCACCTAAAATCTTTTACAGGGTCAGCTCACCTGCAGGCCCTGGCATATAATTTTTTAGAGGGTCAGCTCACCAGCAGTCCCTCACCTACAATCTTTTACAGGGTCAGCTCACCTGAAAATCCACGCGTATAATGTTTTACAGGGTCAGCTCACCTTTAGGCCCTCACCTACAAGTCCAGTCTCACTATCCAAGTCTGGTCAACTCAATCCTCACCGCCGGGGGTCACGTAACTAGTTATCACGGAGGAGTCTCGTTTGTTATCGGAATTAACCAGACAAATTGCTCCACCAACTAAGAACGTCCATGCACCACCACCCACAGAATCTAGAATAAATAAAGAGCTTTCATTCTGTCAATCCTTTCCGTGTCCGGGCTTCACTCCTGGTGGTGCCCTTCCGTCAATTCCTTTAAGTTTCAGCTTTGCAACTATACTCCCCCTGGAACCCAAAGACTTTGGTTTCCCGGAAGCTGATCGGTGGGTCATGGGAATAACTCCGCCGAATCTTCGGTCGGCATTGTTTATGGTCAGAACTACGACGGTATCTTATCGTCTTTGAACCTCCGACTTTCGTTTTTGATTAATGAAAACATTCTTGGCAAATGATTTTGCTTTGGTTCGTCTTGCGCCGGTCCAAGAATTTAACCTCTAGCAGTGCAATATGGATGCCCCCACCCGTCCCTCTTAATCATGGCCTCAGTTCCGAAAACCAACAAAATACAACCGGAGTCCTATTCCATTTTACCTGCTAAAGTATTCAGGCAACCCGGCCTGCTTCATAATGTTTTATAGTGTCAGCAGGCCCTCAACCATAATTTTTTTGATGGTCAGCTCAGTAGCAGGCCCTCGCCCCTAATGTTTTAGATGGTCAGATCAGCAGGCCCTTGCTCCAAATGTTTTAGAGGGTCACCAGCAATCCATCAATCAAAAATTTTCAAGGGTGTGTATGATGCCCTCCTTTATGTGTAACAAAGGGTGTATTGGAGTGCCATTTCCTTGTAATTTTTGGCAGCCCTTTCACTTAATGCATAGGCTTTATGAGTGTCGGAGTCCCACTACATGAAAAATTGTACCACAATGTGAATGAGGCCCTCCTTTATGTGATATACAGGTTGTATCAGAATCCCTCTTCCTTGTAATTTTTGGCACTTGCACTTTATATACGTAACTATACAGGAAAGAATGTTTCCTAACAATTTTTCATCTAAAATCGATTTTATCTTTGAATCGGCTCACAGCCAGGGAGAAGGAGACGCCCACAGCAGAAGACTGAGTCTCCTCCCCATTGCGAGTTTAATGCTCATTATAATACAGCACGCCAAATCATCGGGGGGCCACAGTGGACAAATGGGGGGGGGTTTGAAAAAAATATATACACCCATGGCTTCAGTGGGTGCCGTCCTAAGAGGTAATACCATAATTAGCCTCTGTCAAAATTGATGAAAGGTCCTCATTAGGATCGGAAACATGGTCGCTGACAACATTGTGTCTGCGCTCCGTCAAGGAGGGCTGAGCCAGGAAACTGTGCATGCACTTCATCTACTCTTACACTGCAAAGCACACCCTTCTTGAGCTGCAAAGGCAGAATGGTGTTCCCCAACATCGACTCATATGTGAGGCTTCCACCCATTGGAACTTCACCCTCCACATATTGGACCGACTGTATGAGCAAGGCCATTAACAATTTCTTAATGATGCAGGCGGAAAGGAGCACTCCCCTGTGTAACTTTGACGTTAGCCAGTGGCAGCTCATGCGTGACACCTGCCGTTTGCTCAGGCCCTTTGAGGAGGCCACTTTATTTGTCAGTCGACAGGACTACGGGATGAACAACGTCATTCCACTGCCTCATGTCCTGGTACAGATGCTGCTAAATGTGGCTGGCCAGGGAGCAGGAGACGTGGCACCTAGATCTCATAGCCACCTGAGCCCTATGGGGGCTGAACAGGAGGAGAAGGAGGAGGACATTCCTGAAAAGCAATGTATACAAAAAAAAAATTCTGCTCAAATGACAGGAGAGGAGGAGCAGGAAGAGCAGGAGGAGATAGAGGGCGATGAAGAAGACCAGGCAGATGACCTGACACATTGTGGCAGTATGCAGTGGTGAAGGTGCAGTGGTGCCTCCGAGTCACTTGTGCAAATGGCCCAATGCATGTTCGGTTGCTTGCGTATTGAAAGCCGAATTGTTACAATTCGGCAGAAGAATGACTATTGGCTCTCCATCATGTTAGACCCTTGCTACTAGTCCAAAATGGGGTCATTTTTTACCCCCACTGAGATGGAGGATAAACTGAACTACTATCGAGACATCCTATGTAGTCAGTTGGTCGGTGCCTATGTGCTCCATCGCCTATCCTCTCAAAGGTCTGACCAGGGGAGGGGGCCCTCTTAAGTCTAGAGTCTCTGATGAGCACTTTTCTTCACCCGCCTCGTAAAGAAACCACCCACTAGCAGCTGCAGCAAGACATGGAGCAGAACCTAAACCAGCAGGTGGTGGCATACTTGGACTGCACCCTGCCATCCTAAATGGAATATCCCCTGGACTAATGGGCAGCCAAACTTGATTTGTGGCCGCAACTGGCCAAGTTTGCCCTGGACAAGCTTTCTTGCCATCTAGTAGTGTGGCATAAGAGTGGGTGTTTAGTGTGGCGGGGGCATAGTTATCCCAAGAATAATTTGCCTTTCCACCCAAAATGTTGAGAGACTGACCTTTGTGAAGATGAATCAGGCGTGGATCAGCCAGGATTTCCACACGTCAGTGCCTGGTGCATCAGACTTATCGCCATACTATTTGGATGCTGCTATCTGCCTGATACCACACTCGTGCTGCCATGTGCACCTACTGCCACCCACCATTTAGCGCTGTTACTGCCACTGCTTTTACCCCAGAACTCAGCACTCTTTGACGGGGCCACTGTGTTGACTCCTTATGCTGTTGCCACCTCCCAACTCTGTGACTGGGCCACTGTGTTGACTCCTCATGCTGTTGACACCTCACCACTCTGTGACTGGGCCACGATGTTGACTCCTCATGCTGTTGCCACCTCACCACTCTATGACTGGGCCACTGTGTTGACTCCTCAAGCTGTTGCAAACCCTCACCACTCTGTGACTGGACCACTATTGTCCTTGTTTGGCCTTATTGAGATCACCATTTA
Organism: Bufo gargarizans; assembly: GCF_014858855.1. Lineage (NCBI taxonomy): Eukaryota > Metazoa > Chordata > Amphibia > Anura > Bufonidae > Bufo > Bufo gargarizans. The sequence continues at coordinate 7,926,812 of NC_058081.1, read as the reverse complement.
TTTTACTCTTCTCCTGACCTGTCAGAAGGACGAAAAAATGAGAAACACGACGTATCCTGTCTTTGGAGTATCCGTAAGGCGTGTATTACACGGTCCCTATTTTGCAGCAGGATATGCTTATGATTTGGAAGCCAAAAGCAGGAGTGGGTACAAAACACAGAAGACATGCAAACTTTCCAATCATATGTCATCTCTGTTTTGGATCCACTCCTGATTTTTTTGGGCCTTAACGATATTGATGCATTAGTGAGCAAATGCTCAAACAAAAGGATCAATTTTTTGGGCATTGTTCTTATGACGGATGAGAAGAAGGGAAAATAAACAGTGACGTCAACATAAACTTACTGCTGACACCCTGTCCACTTGGTCATAGGGGCGCTATTTGCTTCAGCGTGTAACAGAACAGGTTCTGTAGAAATCTATGTGGAATCAGCTGATGATGGTGTAAAAGGAGTGCGCTTCTTTACTCTATAGTAGAATCTTGGGCCACTACATGGTTCTTTATACCTGATACTAACAATGACCTGTAAGGCTGAGTTCACACAAGTTATTTGGTCAGTTTTGACTCCGTAACTGACCAAATAAGTGAAGTGTGAAGTGATTTTAAGAGTGATGCCTGTCATCTGTGTGTCATACTGACTCACAGTTTTATTTCACTAGCGCAACAGACTCCCTATGCATGTTTCTGCAATGCACAGTGCACAGCAGCCAGGAAATAGCTTTTTTTTAAATTAAAATCAAATCTTTTTGGGAAAACATCTGAATCACATTTTTGAGAAATTTGCGAATCTCTGCTCACAGCATCATCCCCCAAAGATTTATTAAGCAGGAATTTATATATCAAGGAGATTAAGCCTTTAGTTAATGCACAGGTCAAAAGCTGTTGTATAATGGGTATTGTAACATATTCCAAATACTCCATTCGAAATTGTACCTTACGCTGCGTTCACACCTGAGCGTACGGGATGGAGCGCTATGTATGCGCGATTGTATGCACGTTTACAATCGTGGCTCCGGAACAAGCGAACGCCCATTGTCGCGTGTTCCCGGAAGTCTATGTACGGGAACGCGCGACAAGACTCCCCAAAGAAGCTCCTGTACTTCTTGGGGCGTCGGGCGTTTTACAGCGCGATCGTACGCGCTGTAAAACGCTCAGGTGAGAACCATTCCCATAGGGAATCATTGGTTCTTGCCCGTTGAGCGTTTTACAGCACGTAGGAACGCGCTGTAAAACGCTCGGGTGTGAACCCAGCCTAAAGAGCATGCAGTAACTGCAGAAATTTATAAGAGGCAGTATGGGGATGGGGAAGCATAGACTAAAGCTGTTTGAACGTCTTAACCACTCCCTGCCTCCAAATCTTAAATAACAATTGGAACCCTTCTCTCTTCCCATGGAGAAAACCATACCAAATGGAACAATTTCATTAAGATAGGGTGGAGTCACAGTGAAGTCACCTTCATATATCACTTTATAGACAGTATACCCTTAACTTTACTCCATACCTTGCGTAATATCGAGATTGTGGGTAATCTAGAAACAGAAGTGTGTAGCCCTCCTATCTCTAATACAGCAGCTTCAGAAGATTACTTATCCCTACTTTAGACGTTGGGAGTTTACACCACACATGGATTTTATCTAACATACTACTAAGAAGAGGTTCTATATTATGTCTGACATAGTTACTTACTTCTGAGGATCATTAATACCTAGGTATTTAAACTGATAGGATACTTGTAACTGTATAGCTGATATTGAAACATTGAAGAAATAGACCCCAATGGAAAAATAATACATTTATTCCAGTTTATAGTAATTCCAGACCTAATACCAAATTCTTGCATGATAGACATTAATGGATCAATAGACTTTCCCAAGTCCCAAATATAAATAAACATATTGTCCGCATATAAGGAGATGCATTCTTCACTTATCCCTGTTGGGAACCCCATCATTTTTGTAGCGACCTAATTAAACATGCAAGCAACTCAATAGCAATGGCAAAAAGGAAAGGGTAGAGAGGACAGCCCTGCTGGGTACCTTGCTCTCTCCAATAATGTTGAATGGTTTGACACAAGTCATCAATATGAGATGAGCGGCAGGGTTAATATTCGAATTTGCAATATTTCTAAAATATTTTGTAGAATATTCTTAGAATATTAGCAAATTTGAATATTCGTTATGTTCTA